>NW_028186446.1:6221808-6225005 GCF_003343005.1 Rhea americana
TGCTTTCACTAAACTTTGTTTTTGTGAGCTTTCTAGAACTTTTCAGAATTTTGACAAATAATTTTGTTGCCTGAATAATGGATATTACTATATGATTTTTTTTATGATTTCTTGAATCTATTTAACTGCTTACAGCTTATGTTATCTTCCATATGTCAACAAATCTTTTCAATCCACAATGAATAAACTCCTCAGTAATCTCCTGTTATGTTAGAAGTAATACCAGTTTCAGTAAACTTGACCTTTTTTTCTAAATTAGAACATACACACAAGGAGTTTTTGACATTTGATATCACTCCACACCAGAAAAACATTTACATTTTCATTGTCTTGGTGTCATAAAAAATTGTTTGACCCGCTTGGCTCATAAAATGGCCCTAATATTCCATTCTTTTGTTTTCTTTCAGATTCCTTTTCTGTAAAATTCTTGAGTAAAAAAAAAAAAAAAGGAAAAAAACACAGAAAACATCTGATGTTTTCCAAAGGTAAGTCAGATATAAAATAAGTAAAAACACATTCAGTCAAGTTTTGCAGCTAGCAAAAACTATTTATTTATTTACTTACTTAGATCACAATGAGCAGTGATGTAGTACTCCGGTAATATATAGTAGCTTTCAGGTGTCTTTTCATTTTTGTGTCTCCTGACATGCTTTCCATCCAAAGATTACTTAGTTTCTCTCACAGTAGTACATATATAATTTCATATTTATAGTTTTCAAAGTGTTGCATATGCTGTTATCCCTGACTCACTTTTCGTCATTTCCTTTACATTAGTTCAATATAGTTGTTTATATTCCTGTTCATTTCATATTTTTGATAAATGGTAGTATTCACCCATACTGTGTGGCTCATCATTCAAAGGCAAAGCTTTTGAGAAGGGCTTCATCAAAGTCAGGTATCTAGTTCAATGTATCATAAGTGTAGGCATTTGCGATTTTTCTTGTACGTTCTCTTTGTGCCGCTCTGTGACACTGTCTGAGTAGCCAGCCCTACAGACCTACGCAGAGGCTGTGACTGGCTGAAGAAGCACTTTCCCAGCCCATGTCCTCTTACTAAGTAAAGAGTCATTCAGTTTTTTGTGCAGAATGAGATGTACAAATCTAGGTGGCACTTCTGAAAAAAAAAAAAATCCTAACATTTCTCCCCCGAAAAAGCTAGTTAGAACACAATTTTGAGCAAAATGTAAATTTATCTTTAACTCATTGAATTATTTGCAATAGAAAGAGTTCTTTCTATTTGTACTATTTAAGTTGAAATATTTTGTTCTAATTTTGAATGCACCTTTTTTCTAAATCAAATTTTAAACAGGAAAGAAAAGTGTCTACAAAAACTAAATGAAATATCTTTGGATGAAACAAAAAATTAGATTTCATTCAAACTGTTTTTTTTAAAACTTTGATTTTTTTATCAAAGAAAATAATATTACTTGGTTTTATTTGATTTTTTGAATTTGGTTACAGAACTAAAATCTAAATGATATGAACAGTTCTACTGTCAACTTTTTACTCGTTACTTCAAAACTGTTGATTGGGAGGGACAGATTTTGACAGTTGTTTAAAAATTTCAATATAAATTTTCAGCTATTTATTATCTCAAATGAAACTTAAAGTTGTGACCTGAAAAACTTTAATAGTTAGTGTAGATCATATCCATGTTTTGCTAGGTTTTTATATGAGGCTCCATGACAGCCCAACTGGTTTATAAATTTAAAAATCAAATATCCAAACTAGATATTTGAAAAATAGTAGAATATTTAGTATCTTCAACTAGAATAGAATCTGGGACTCTCTTCCAATATCTCTCCTAGAAAAGGTAAAGAAGGTTTTATTAAACTCCGCTGAGAAAGGCTATGGCAAGCAGATGACGAGTAAGAGTAGCTTCATTAGTGGCAGCTCCTTTTAAAAGCAAACATACTGTGTTACTGAAAATGCTCCAGGTTTCTTTTCTATAGCCCACCATCTTTGGAGTAATATATCATCTCAGCATCTTCTTGTGATGATGTATTACTCAAATACATCACCAGCCCGAACAGTGTTTCAGATGATTTATAAGCCTAGTAAATCATTAGTGAGGCACACTGATGATATATTATTCAAAGATGGTACCATACGGGTAAGGAGGGTTTAAGAGCAGATTCAAAAGAATGAAAGGACAAAGCACACAATGCAAACAACTCTACATCATGCAGGAGGCTGCAGCCCTGAAATTGCAAAGGAATGTTAATTCCAAGTGAGCTCCAGAAATATTATAACTACTGCATCTCTTTTCTTGTGGCTCAGTCTGGATGCCTCCCAGTAACGAGGCACTCTTTAGGTGATACTTCTAAATAAGACAGATGTACAAATGAAGACTCTGAAGTAGAATAATGGGCAAAGGAATCATAGCACTTATCCTTACCAAAATTTGTCTAAGAAGACACGGAGCTGTACATCTTAAATACCTAGCTGCAATGGAGGAAAAAGGACACGTGTTCATGTGCATGCTGATGTTCAGGTGGGAGGGAGGTATGATGGGCTAGGAGTGAACTGGCAGGTGGGAGGGAGGTATGATGGGCTAGTAGCAAACGGGCTTCTGTTGGTTCCAAATGCAGTCCTGGGTCATCCATCTAAACTGCAAAGCAATCGGCACGCTATGAAAATTTTCCCACTGCTGTTCGTAGTTATATGAATGGGTTAAAGCCTTTCTGTACATAGTACAAGAGTCCTTGAAAAGAATTTGGCCATAATAACTTGACAGTACCTAAGGAAGTTGGAAGTAACTCTAGTAACAGATTTTATAGACATTTTTTTTGCTAATATAAATTACTTTTTTATCCTACAATAGGGCAGACAAAATAGAACTAATTTTTTTTACAAAAGAATGCTGTCAAGGAAAGAAAAATGAGGAGGTTGGTATGACTAACATTGGCATTTTAGTTGCATTTGAAGACAGCAGTTTATGTGTATACAGTGACCTGCTATGTGTTTCATAGCTTCCCTAAATAAAACACACTAACTAGATTCATTCTGATGAAATATTATTTATATTTCTGAGGCAAGTGGGTCCATTTCCTTCCTAATCCTTCAACTTTTATTTCAGTTCACCTATGGGCCTGTAGAAGTTTGTTTTCAAGTTCCTTATTGCAGCTTTAACAATCAATGTTCCTGTATTTTATAAGAATACCAGGTAATAGCAAGAGAACTGTCCATGCACACATA
>NW_028186446.1:6226645-6236903 GCF_003343005.1 Rhea americana
TAACATCCAAAGCTTTTTCGGAGTGTCAATTAGTATGACTAACGTATTGTTTTAAAATATACTACTGTTTGAAAATGTGGCCTATGTGATGAATAGAGTTATTGTCCACCTAAGAAAAAGATGAAATTTTCTATTGAATAWCCTTATTCACTTCAGATAAGACATTATAGAAGGAAACAGAGAAATCTTGAGAAGAAATAATGGAAGAATAAGTATCTATTTTGCCTTCTGAACATAAAAAAAAACCTTCAGAGTCCTGTTTTTGTTTAGAGAGCAAAGTAAGTGAAAGCTATGATCTAATATCAATCAAAATTTTTTTTTTATTTTTTGAGTTTACTAGATCAGAATAATCTGTTTCTTTTATCCACAGCAAAGCAGGAATCACCTGCTTTTCTGAAAATCCAGTGGTAYTTTTTGTTTCACAACAGCAGCACCTTTCAGCACCATTACATTGATGGTATGTCAAGGTGTAAGTAACATTGTTTTCAACTATATTGGTTCCAAGCTTGGAATTTGAAATAATTGGATTCATCTGGAGCTACTCACATTCAGAGTTTCAAAATCTGACTGTACATACATACTGAACTTCTTTGAAAACTTTGGGCATGTATTCATGTTCAAATATAAGTAAATTATTCCTAAACATCAAATATAATTTCCAAAACTTAATCTCAGCCTGTCACTTTTTCTAATGTTTTTAAGAAAATTACTAGAAAAAAAAGTATAATATTTCTACCTTCACAGATACAGAGATTGAGAAGATGATGTCATATTTCTCACACTGTTCTAAATGTAAAATTTTAAATGGGTTTCTGAAAATACCACGGGTTTTTTTTTGTGTGTATGTGTGTATATGTGTATGTTTACATTACATTTCTTTTTGCTGAATATTTTTATAGATACACTAGTTACGTAAAAGATGRGTGTTTTTAAATCCTAGGGAATTTTGTCTTTTTTTCTGATGGAGCTGAAATTTCTTGTCTTAGGTCAAAGGCCAAAGGCCTTCTACTGTCAGGTCTGAATAACCAACAGCAAAAGATAACCTTGCTAAACGCCTGTTAGGCAGAARAGGATCCAGGGCTTACAGGAAATCACAGGCTGAACATGAGTGAAAAACCTCACCGTGCTGTGAAAGGGCAGACMTTATACTGACATACACAAAGAGGTATGTAGCTTTTTAACAGCAGAGGCTTCAGGTTTTGGTATAAAAGCCCAGCTTTCTAAGCTCCTCGTTTGAAAGCAAGATCTGATGGCTACTTGCCAGTACACAATATGTTTTATGACAGGTATATCCCACTTACTGCAAATATAACATACGACTGACCTGCAGATCAACAATCTAGTGAGCACCATGTGGCACGCTAGGTATCACACATATGCTGTACCCACGGTCYTCTGAAGTCTGAAGACAGCCAATTATGTGAGACACAGAAAGTAATCCTGCAACTGTAAGGCCTCAGTTGGAGTACTTGCATTCAAATTTTGGCAGCACTTCTCGTAATGAGCTGAAGAGAAACAAGAATAAGCAGAGAAACAGCAGTGTTCAAAATTGCAGAAAACGTCACCTGAGAGGAAGATGTGAAGGAATTAGAGTTTAGTCTAAAGAAGATGATACAGATGGGAGACAGCAACCTTCGAATGAGTGAAAGACTAGTTGTCTACTCTATTACACATGGTACAAGATGTAATGGGTTTAAATTTTATCAAGGCAGCTTTAAGTTATACATTAGAAAAATCCTAATGAGGAAGATGGATAAGCAGGAAAATAGATTGCCTAGGGAGATTTTAGAATCTCCATCATTAGACAAATAATTATTGAGAACAATTTAGATATAGCTGATCCCATCCTGAGGCAAATTAACAGACTAAATAATCTCTAGGTCTCTTCTGGTAGGAGTTTCTAAGAGTCAGTGCTTCTCTCTATACCAYGTGGTAGGTACGTTATACATTTCACATCTACCACACCATCATTCCTGAAATTCCATCCTGCTCCCAGCCTTGTTTACCTTTTTTTGACAGTAAGTCGTAAAATTTTGACTGTGTGTCACAAAATTTAAATAAAGTGGTGAAGTATAGGCTAAGGGAAAAAAGAACAGATTAGAAAATAGTACAGCAGGGAAAATCAGAAATGGTTTCACAGGTTATCTCTATAAACCTTGAGCCGAATTTCAACACAGATAAAAAGTGAAAGCATATTTTTACTTTCCATAGAGTGAAAAATGTACAAAGGAAGAAAAGAACACTTGAAATAAGTGGATTTTTTTCTTCTTATCCACAAATGAAATATATCAAAATGCATGGTGACATGCACATGGATAGAGTGCTGGACTGTCGTAGTTCTCTCTCAGCTGTTGCTGTGCAGGGTGTATTATCTTTCTGCACCTTTAAAAAGACAGTTCTACCTAAAACCTCTGCCAAGAGTTTTAGTGAATTGCATGCTTCATGATTTGCTGAGTTTATCACATTTTGAGTATGAAATCTCGTAATGTGCTGATGAAACCAGAGATATGTTATAGCTAGTGCATGAAAACCAAGAACAGCTAAAAGAAATACCAACCTACTTCTAAGAATTACCTTTAAAAATAATACTTTTGTCAATATAGATAATTCATTTATACCTTATTTGATTAAAGATCACAGGAATAATCTTTTGTACTTCTTTCCCCCCTGACAGTCTTCCCTCTCTTCCACCTTTTCCACCCTCTCTTCCTCTCTTCCACCTTTTAAGACTTAACACTTAAAAATAAATTAATTCAAAATGTTTGAAACAGATGAGAAAATGGTTCATGAGCAGCTCACAAGCTACTCTATATAATAAGAAAAACATACCTTGTAAGACGACGTACAAAAGTAGTATGTGTTAAAACAATGTTTAAACTATATAACATCAATTTTACTGCATATTTCCTTTGTTTTTAGATAAAGATTCAAGATTCTTCTAGCACTTAGAGCAATGTTAGTACATATTTGAATAGAACATTTGTCATCTATACCTTTACACTTGTGGATTAAAAAGGAAAAGGAAATTATGTCACAAACTTCATCAGTGTTAGGATTCACAATATATAAACATTTTGTAGTACTCTCTCTGTTTTGCACTAGCCAATAAATCTTATTTCTGAAAGTTCAGTTCTAAAGATTATAAAGGTTTGAGGGGTGATGTTTCTTTTTAGAAACACACTRTTTCAATGCTTTAATACTTTACAGGAACTGGAGAGGAATTCTGAGAGAATTTGCCTGAAAAGGCAATTGATTTTTGCTTTTGAATTGAAAATTTTATTTTAAACTTGGCAAACTTTTAAATGAAAGAAGACAACAAGGTCTAATACATAGGGAAAAAAAAGACACAGGGAATGTAATGATATGTTTACACTACATTCTCTTTTCCTGAACATTGTCTGATTCATTTCATGGATTAGCTAAATATCATACACATAGTGCACATAGTATTTTTAAGAAGGGAAAGGTGAAAAGGCCTGTGTTATGTAAAACATTACATTAAAAAATAAGGGATTTAATATCATATTATGAAACAGAAGATTCTGTTCTATTCTTTTTCGAATCCTAACTTCGGATGTTGCCTATAGGTAGGCAGATGGAATGATAGAATAATTAACCTAACTGAGATATGAGAGGACATGTAGGTTAGAAGGAGGGCTGCCTTCAGGGTGTTGGCAGAAACAATAGGGACTCTCATAAATTAGAGTTAATGACCTGTCATAGAAATTATGAGGTAGATTATGAGGATTATTGCTATTGCAAATATAAGCTATAACACAGCTAGGGAATACTTAAAAAGTTTGATAGTAAGTATTAATACATTATTTTGAAAAGACTTTTCTTCACAATTGATAATATTTAAATATACTTCATCCACTTTGATGCATTTTCTATCACATTATAGCTTGGCTTTTGCCTTTTTTCTATGACATCAGTATGATTTTTCTTACATCACGAAAAACTGTATGATCTAAATATTAGTAAACTCTTGTATCAGCAATCTATTTAATTTGTCTGTAGTCTCATAAATAAATATCCCTGACATCAGAGAAATGATAAATATTCATAATTACAAGCAGCTGAGCAAACTCAGGCCTTCATCTAAAGAACTTTGTAGTTGTTTGGAAGGGAAATGATTAGACGGGCAAAAGYCCAAACTTTGGAGGAGAAAAATAAGGAAACAGGTTGGGGAGCCTACAACTAAGATCAAATGCCAGTGCTGAAGTGGTAAAYGTTGCACAAGAGATTGGTATACATTGCGTGTTGGGAAAGGCAGGAAGTACTCCTAGACCTGTGTGGACCAGTTGTCCCTTTTTTTTAATCAGGTATAGTTTCAAGGGACTCTGGTACTGCATCCAGTGTATGACAGGATGGATTCTTATTCTTTTACCCTGAACATAAAAACTTTGTCTRGAGATAAACAGGCAGTTTAAGTATAAATAAAGCCTCAGCTTACCCTTCTTTCAGTCCCATCTCTGTCAGTTGACTAGATGTGACTCAATGAATTAATAGCATTCTACTACAACACTTTTCATGAAAAATAGTAGGCTCCCATGACCCATTCCACTTTCAAATCTAATCACTGTGGTAGGGAGCATGGAGGTTCTTTGAGGCAGCTGAATCATATTCCACTATCTTAATAAATAAGGATGAGCCTGTGATCAAGAGAGACATGGTCTTAATTCCAAGGTGTTTCTAGATGGACTTGCCCTCTTAGGCAAATTCTTTTCATGTCTTTTTGTCTTATTTGAAGTCATATACATKTTGAGACATGGAGGATACAATCTTTTCATCACTATTGTCTTCGTATCAGCTGCTTTTGGGTCAGTGGAGAGGGAAGCTACGATAATTTGTGTGTCTATATTTCTGAACATGTTTAAATCTATGGCTGCATGCCTTGGAACTTGCAGTCATGTCTAAGTCATGTCAAGCCTAAAAAGAACATCACTATGCACTTTACTGGAAATAAGCTTCACATAGCAGAAGAATGCTGTTTCTGTAGCAGAAACATTACTCTCTCAGGTTATCAGACTGTTTTTGAAAATGCATTCCCTCTCATACCTCACTGAATACTGTTTCTTTCTCCCTGACATGCTTCTTTCATTCAAGCATAGACTGCTGTTTAGTAATGTGCCACAAAAGGCTCATTACCAATGAAGAGTGAGAGTTTTCATTTTACAGACCCATATTACGGCACACACTTCCCACTCCCATCTGCTCATGTAAATCTCCTGATAAATTAATATCACTGCCAGAGAAAAGTTATTTACTTAGTCTTCTGGTTAAGTAATTGTTGCCTCATTGTATATTTTCCATTGTTTTATTCTCACAAACAGTATTTCTCATGTAGCCTGAATTGTCATTAGTTACAGAAGTGTTTCCAGGTGCCTATGCTAACTTAAGTGCAGTCTGAAAAAAAGAGAGTTATTATATACTACTACAAGAGATTCTCTCTATGGAGTTAGAAAGCAGCTTCTGCACAAGACCTTCTTGTCCTTGGTAGTATTTAGATGCCCCACCTTTCGGACAACATCCACACTGGAAAAGCTCTTTCCTTATTTGACCTGACCTAGAAATAACCCCAGTGTACAGGAAAATGTGCATTTAATCAGCTTGTAGTGTTTCCTCTATCAGGACAGTATGTGACAGGCAGCAAGAAACTTGATTACAAAGAAATCCTGTAATTCATATGRGGTGCTGAAGAGCACTAAGCAGTATTACATTTGCAGCAGAAACCCTGGACTCTCAGAGGAAGTTATATGAAAAGCACAACACTTTCAATAGCAGTGTAGAGTGATCATGTGTCATTCAGCACTATCATGTCTGTTATCAACTAAACCCTGGAAACAGAGAACCTATAATCAAGAAAAAGATATTAAAGTACTAGAAAGTCTACTACAAAAGCAAGCRTCCATTTCAGAAAGAAACATTCTATAATACTCCTAGATTTTAACTTTTTCTTCTAGTTTATTTAGGTGATGAAATCATTCATCTTCTCCTTTATAGTAATTCCTTCATTCATGTTGCTAACCTATTAAAAACTCCCCAAAAGTTTATTAACCACTCTCCCAGAGGTTTTACAGAATTATTAATGTAAAACTGAATCTCAGAGTTGAGAATTCGGGCTGTGTCTGCCTCAAATGGAAATTGTTTAGTTAACCCTGTATGCTTCTAATGAGGAAGAAGAAAAACACRTTGATAGTCACATTCTAAAAGTACCAGATTAAAGGATAAATAAATAGTGTATTCATATTGAGTCTGAAAGATAATGTACCTGGGCAGTGAACTGAAGATCAGAAATTCATTAAATATTCACTTTGTGTGATATCTAGCAACATACTGTGTCTGCTAATTAATTACTGTTTAACTAAACCGAGGTATAGTGCTCTCTTATGCAAGTCAACATGATAGTCATATTTCTACCAAATGAATTCATTATGGTCAGTGAATGAATAGCTAATGAATTTGGAATTGAGGAGCTCTTACAGCAAAAGTAACCCATAGGGAAATATCCAAGTGAACTCTTGTTGAGCTCTTACTCAAAATGCTAATCAAATGAAAAAGCATGAGCAGGTTAAACAGACAAAATACTTTGTTAATTCCTTAAGAGGCAGTTCTGGGTATAATGAAAGAAGAAAAAGGGTCCTTCAGAATTACTTGATACATAAAGAGCAGAATAAGATATCTTTCCATTTCAAAATTGAGAAGGCGAAGAAAGGGAGCAGCTGATCCCTTCTGACTGTAAGATACAAAGAAATATCAAATCATCTATGAGACTTGGTCTTAGAGAAGATTAAAATATAAATAAAAGATCTGTGACGTGGCTCTGAAAAGTTAAACATTGGGAATCTAGCAAGATTATGTGTTAAGGAGCTCTATAGCTGTGTTTGTTTAAACCAGCTGACAGAAATAGAGATGAAGAATTCCATTTCTACCTTCTGTACTGATGCTAGGATTAAAAAATTTGATTTACCTTGAAAATGAGAGTTAAAGAAACCACTGAGACAAAACATTCAGATTTGTCAGTTTTATTATAATAAATTTTTGAATACGCAAAGTAGCAAGCAGTTGTGATAGGTGGACCCATGAAAAGACAGAACAAACTTAAACTGATAAATAATTAAGGCAAAGTGAGAAGAAAAAATAGTATAAAATCTCTGTAAAATCCCTCCTCAAAACAAACATAAAAATTGCATTACCTCTGAGTTAAGATTGCACAAATGTATACTATGACAAAAACAGAAAATAAGCCATTAACTCCTTCATTCTTGTCAGCACCTACKCTCTGTGTTGCCCCTCAGGTCAGTTATATGCAAGTCCAATAAGATGTCCTTTCAGTGAAAAAAAGTATTAGTATCTCAACACTGACTAGCCTAAGTCAGGGCTGAGTGGAAATACTGGTGATGAGTCAAGAACTACTGATTTAACAGAAGTAAAATATTTTGCTGCAGCAGATTAAATTTGACATTTGTTTCGAAAGGGGAATAGAAAATAATTTTGGAATGATTTCACAGTGGAAATTTTCATTTTGGGGATCAAAACATTTTGTTTAATGAAAAAAATAACTACAGCATACTATTAAAACATATCAACTTTCCTCAAAATCAGAGCATGATTTTCCAGTTTTTAAACAAAATATTTTGACCAATTAAAAAAATTAAATTTCATTTTGAAGTATATTTTTAAGTACTTATGTACTTAAGTACTTTTGTTTTATATGAACATAGGATTTGAAGGAACCTCCCAAAGCAATAGCCACTTCATCATATAATCCTATTCATGGATATAAAATTATACCTCCTAAAATTGGAGGGACACTTTGTTTGTTTCCACTGCTTTGGGCTCCAAAAGTTCCAGAATTTCACTCCTTTGCTGACTATAAATCTTTTCCTAATATTCAGCCAAGSTTTATTCAAGTCTCTTTTTCTCCGGTTGCTATCACATCTTTACTATCCCTAGATTACATTTGCAGAGAAATAGGGTAAGTTTACGTGCATTTCAAGAGATTGTATCTTTGGTAGGATTAAAAAAATAATAATAAATAAGGAATAAATATTCCATAGGATAAAACTGATTAGAGATGGTCCTACATTCAGTAATGTGAAGATTTCAAAGGAAACCTAAGGAAGCGAAGGTGTTCATACTGATTATTTAGATTACATCRAACTGTAAAACTTGAACTATTACCAACTGTTTTTTTTTCACATTTCAGTTTCTTTTTTCCCTATTTTAGACAAAAAATGATAGTTTTTACCATGACTTTTCAATGTCTGTAGAAGCAGCAGTCTCATAATTTTCATCTTTTCTGTCTGAGAAGCTCAAACAGTAGTGGGAGGCTTAGCAACACTGCCCATCCATTGTAGGAGTTTCAGATGAACCTACTGACGGCTGTGGCATTTCTTGGACTGAAATTCATTACATTGTCACAACAGTTTAATAAATCAAAGGAAACGTATGGACCCCAAAGGGTAGAGGAGGTTTTTTTGAATACTCTTTCAGCTATACTCCATGCTTGAGAACCAAAGGTCAAGTTTTTCCCTCCCCCCACTCAAATGATAAAACTTCATTTGAAATGAGGAATGAAAAGCTACAAGMTGTGAAGGTGCAGCAAGACACCATACAAATAGCATTAGAGGGCACAGGAAAAAGTACTTTCAGATATTTTGTCTCTGGAAAAGCTTCAGCTGAACAGAGAGGCAAGTTTGTGACTCACCATATAAAATATAAAATCCACCAGAATTTCTAGACCTTACAAAGGACACAGCTGTTCAGAAGTCTGCAATAAACATTTCCTGGAAATCGTATAATTTGTCAACTTTGGTATCTTGTGTCATACTTCAACAGTAAGGAAACTCAGAGTTTTTGACTGTCAAGGTGCCCAAAATACCTTAGGTGTCTAGCTCTTCAAGGGCTAGGATATATTTGCACTGAAATTATAGCTTTCYCTCTCCATTTCAAATCTCTAGGAACATAATCTCTAGTGTATTTTAAAATCCCATTAAAAGAAATTAAGGTATCAAAAATGAGTACACGCAGGGCCAAAATCAACACATCTTTCTGGAGTACCTGAAGCTTGTAGAACTTCATTTACTTCGATTGTATTGATAATTTCAAGAGCTAAACCAGTAAGTTTGATGATGACATCAAAGTCTAAGTTGTCTAATAACAGCTGAACAAATTTGAATATTCCATCTGCTTGACACAGATAAGAATGTGTAAAATACAGAGAGGACTGAAGGTAATGGCATATGGGAATTGTAAAAGAGTGTTGCAGGATCAACCCAGAAGGGACTCTCAGAGACTTTGGCTGCCAAAGCGTAAAAGACATCTATGTGACAGAAATTTTGAGAGAGCTATGAATTATCCAAATTTGAACAGTTCTTCACAGAACTTGGAGCTCCATCCGTTACAATCCTCTCAAGTACCTTCCACAAAAAGGGTGGCAGAGTTTCCTAATGAAGGACTTGTGTGTGAGACCTATTCTGATACAGTTTCCCTAGTCCTCTACCTGGAAACAATTGAATCATATTAGAGTTTTTAAAAAATAGAGGAAAAAAAAAACTAAGGTAAACAACTGACACAACAAATTTCAACCCTTATGATCAAAACTGGACCAAGATATGAGCAATTGAATACAAGATTTTGCAATGGGAAGTGTCAGGCAGTTTTAATTATAGGTGTAGTTATCAGCTCCACCTATAATTAATAGCGTTCCTCTCTGGTGTTCAGCCACATATTCTTTCTTCACATTTATCTAGAATGAGTCATATAGGAATAAAAATAGATCAATAGTCTCAAAGCAGAGTGCTGATGTATGAGGGCAGATGTCTCTGTTTCCCTAAACTGAAAGACCTAATTTTGACAGCCAATGAGTACTTGCTCAGCAGTCTCTAATGTTTTAATCAATTCTCAGCTGACCCTTAGGACTGGTCTGAAATCTATACAACCTTTGACAATTTAGAAAGGATCATGGAAGGATAAAAAGACTTTTCCGAACTTTCCTTGACGGTATGAAACAGGGCCCCAGGTTTATATGTTATGTGTAGTAGGAGGTGATGCATATTACTTAACCCAGCTAATAATAGAAAAAGAAAAAGAAAAAGGAAAAAGGAAAAAGGAAAAAGGAAAAAGGAAAAGGAAAAAGAAAAGGAAAGAAAAAGAGAAAAAGAAAAAAGGAAAAAAGAAAAAGGAAAAAAAGAAAAAGGAAAAAGGAAAAGGAAAAAGAAAAAGAAAAAAAGAGAAAGAGAAAAAGAAAGAA
>NW_028186446.1:6237506-6256671 GCF_003343005.1 Rhea americana
AAAAAAAAGAAACAGGGGCCATACATTTCAGTTTGCACTTAGGACTGGTGCAAAACTTTGTGATTGCCTTTGCTGAAGTCCATGATGTTTGTGTTCCCTCGTATCTATATCCTGTTCAAGTCTCCTAGAATGCCAGTCCTATCATCCCGCATATCAGCCTCACTCCCCAGTTTGGTATCATCCGTGAGTTTGCCAAGGGTTCATTCCATCTCCTCATCGAGGTTGTTAATAGAGATATTAAACAGTATTGGCCTCAGTATTGGTTGGACTTACTACTGTTAAATGTTAAGATAGGAGATTTTCTGGAATGCAAGGAATAGTTAGGAATCCATCYTAGAAAGATTACCTGAGAAAATATGCATCTCAGCCTACACAAATGTGTGCACTGTCTGGTTATAGACAGTCTGGTTATACAGTCATCATCTCATTTTACCTCAGAATTAGAGCCTGAAACAAGATCTCTATAGGTGTATGGCAAAGTACTATCCTATGTCTCTTCCTTTATCCGTACCTGCTATTCTTGATGCATATTTTTAAACCACAGCAATAGATTCCTTTTTACATCCTCTTTTTAATACTTGGGAAGATTGGTGCGCTAACTCAATGAACTTTCCCCTGACTGTAAACACTTGCAAGCTTGTTCATGAATGCATATATGTTCAGAACTCATCTGATACATAGGATTTTTTTTTCTGTCATTAAAAGTTATAACATTTAAGGCTATTTCTAGCTGTTTTTGGAAAGGATTGATGAATTGTGGAGGATCTGGATCACTACACTCTTATTTAATAATGTTTACATTTCTTTTTCAAGGTTGAATCTATAACTGGATTATATACTGGATATATAATACAAATATCTTACATACTAACATATCATGTTTTGAAACTTGCAATTAGCTGTTTCTGTGTATATTGCCTTTATCTGTATCATTACATGTTGTCAAAAATATTGGTGATTTTCTCTGTACATATTTTTCTGCAAGCTTTAATTATGCTTTACCATCTCACCTGCAGGAGAGGGAATAAATCATCTCCRTAGTATCTGGCATAGAGTTTTATTTTTATTTTGTTAATTTTGTTATTAAAGAAGACCCAATACAGAACTTACTGCAGTGTCTCTTAAATCACATAACTAAAGTGCAATAGATTTTGAGTTTTCAGGAATTTTTGTGACATCACAAATTGTAATGATGTGACTATACATCATACAGTCAAGTCATAATTGCATTCTAATTATACAAAGAGAAGTATTTATACTAAAACAGGCAATTAGGTGTAATTACACTAATGATGTAAATGTGCAAAAATTAACTGAAATTGATTTGAAAAGGAACTAGGGAAATGTATACAAATAAAACACATTTGATGGCTCAAAAAGAAGCAAACCTCTCTGTTAAATATTAAATCTTAATTATGTATTAGAACATCAYGCCAGGAAAATTCCCAAGGTCAATTTTTCTCCAGAGCTGCTGCTTAAATGCTGCTATTTTCTGGCCCTTAAGGACAGTGAGAGATTTTTCGTTTGTTTGTTTTCCACTTCTGTTCTAYCGGATGAAGAGGGAATCTCTTAAGAGTATTCTACACAAAAATATCTATGACTATCTATGAGGTTAGTTATTACACAGTGCAAGAGTAAGTGACACTCATGTTTTTTATCTATTTCCCAAGATCACCTGTTTGTTGCATACAAGCACCTGGAATATTATTACTTTCTTTATTTTTCCATATTTGCCCTCACTTTCCTGTTCTCAGACCCTTGCCTTATGTCTTTCCCTTCTTGTTTACTACAGGGCACTAATTAAATCAAAATTATATTTTAAGATAATTTGAGTCTTAACTGCCTGCTTATGCACTTACATCATGATCTGTAGCAAGGACTTGCAGAATTTTCTTCTACCTTATTTTATTTTTTGACATACTAATTGTCCAAAAATACTGGATAGAGGTGTCCTCCTAGGGGAATACCATCTCTGTCATCCTTCTATGCTTCTACTCAGTTCTGGGAACAGTGAAATACTCTTAAATATTACAGCATATCACAGAGAAAAATAACTTTATGCTTTTCCGGTTTTACTTTATTCTAGATCTGCAAAAAGGTTATGAAGTTGGGAAGTGGTCATCTATTAAAAAGTACTTGTAAATCTCAGCATGAATCTTTATCAGCTATTACTCTAGCAAAATGTGATTTCATTTGTCTTTGAGAAGCATAGCGCAAAGAAAASTGATCTGTTAGTGCAATTTTCAAATCTTGACCAGGACTCACAGGTGACAAGAAATTGAAAGCTAACGTTACCAGTCTAGCCTTGATCTCCTTCACTGTCTTTTTTTTCCTCAAACACCAGAAACAACCGCTGCTCTATGGCAGATAAATGTCTGACCTCTCTTCTGCACTCTTGCATTTCTCTTGTGAGCATGTACTGTATTATGCTGCCTTATGGCTTTTAGCTGTATATAGCCTCTCTTCTAGGTAGGTACTCTGCTATGTCTCATGGAAGAACAGGGGAGGCTGCCTTTATTTCAACTCTTTTCTCAATACTTTGATGCTGTGCTTTGTAGATTGATAAATTGATATGCACAGAATGTAATAAAGTATGTTGCAAATAGCTGAACTTTTGGGCTCAGCAAGAGGTGTTGAACAGAAGAAATCCAGCTTCTTAAGGAACCTATCTATTCATTTTCCAGCTGTGAGTCCTTTCCTCTCTGTCGACTTCTGAGCAATTTCAATCAAATTTGAAAAGGGAGAAGAAATGGCAAAGCTAATTAAGTTCCCCTAGAAGTTTTGTTAYCTGAGTAGATACAAGAATCAAACCTTGCCTCCTTACCGAAATAAAGTCACGCAAAGCTCCTCTGTTATATATTCGAATTGGCAGCAAGAGTTGGTCAGTCCAGCAATTGTGACTGGACTGTTTGCTACTCCAGTTTTCCATTTGTAGCAAAAAACACATGTCTATAGAAAGCTTTACTTTAGTGCCTGCRGTGTTTCACAACTGCTTGTGGAACACCTTGTTACTGATTGAGAAAATCTTCTTATCTTTTTCACAAAATCTGTAAGTTTCACCTGAATAGCTATTGGACAAGTGAGAATATATTTTCACCGTAAGGTTTCATTTTCAGGGCAATAAGTTTTCTGCACGCATAAATCCCTGCCACTCTAATACTGGAGTTTAGATCAAGAATGTTAAAGTTAAGTCTATGGCTGAAATTTTAAAGGCTGAAGTAAATTGTTAAACAACGCAAGTGAAGAAACCTAAGGGAATATACTGCATGGAAGGTAAACTGAATTTCCAACCCTTTCCCAAACCTTGTAAAGTGACTTGTTTCAAACTGGTACTTTTTTTTTTTTTTTTTTTTTTTTTTTTTTTTTTTTGTATATATTGGTTTTCAGTTTTTGACATTTGTAAAAAAAATGTGATTAGAAAAAGGATCTTTGTCCACTTCTACTTTAACAAATTACCATCCCCCAAATTGTATGTTTGTTAGAAGTCACACCCCGCAGCAGAAACAAATACTYTCCTAAGAGTTCTTCTTATTTAATCCTCTTTAATTTGGGACTAATTTTTCTCCAAATAATTTTTCTCTCTAAAGACAAAGAAATTATTCYATGAATATGAGTGGATTTGAATTTAAAAGAACTCTTCAATCTTACTTTAAATCTGAAAATACTCAACTTTTTTTTTTTTCAATTAAATAAACAGCCAGATTATGAGGAGGTAAAAAATATTTGATGGAAAATCAAGGATGCATGGAAAAGGAATAATAGCGAAGTGCTGCTTTGCCATACATGCCTCTTCTTTATGAGATCAGTAGTGCTGAAAGGGATTGACAAAGCTGTGCCTCAGACCAAACTGTAATAGACTGGACAGTCACTTTTCATTCCAGACTAACTTGTATTTATTTTAAACCAAGTTGGTGCACTGTTAAGGTTGTGACATAAACTGACAGAAGAATGGACTTTAAGCTAAGATTAGATTCTGTCCCTTATTCTTTTACACTCAGAGCTTAATGCTGCCCTCTGATATCCACGCATAACTCATAAAAAGTTGGTAAAACAAATGATTTTGTACATAAATCTAGTGTCAGATCACTCTTCTATTTATTATAGGGTTGTGAGTTCTCATTCTACTCTCCATTTTATCTCACAAGCTGAAAAAGTCTAATAGGTCTATTTCAGCCTAAATTTGTATAGAGAGTTGTTGATATTACTTCATTTTTGAATGACATACATATTCAGCCTTGGTAAGACAGATACAGAAATAACACTGGCACAGATTTGAAGAGAGAGAGGGGCAAAGCTGGTATTTAGGTCACACTACAGATGAGTCTCAATAGTTCTGACTGAAATTCTTTCTCTAATATTTTCCTCATATTTTTCACCTCTTAGAAGTCAATACCGCAGAAAGATTTGCAGTCAGTGGAAGCAAGAGTAGAAAGTAATTGCTTCCTTTAAGCTTTGCAGGGGATAGGTCTAAGATATGGCTACATATTCCACAGAATTCTTCACTGCTTGCAATCTTGGGAGTCTTTCAGGCATTAGGGAATTCAGTAGTATGATGCTGCCAGGAAGCGGGGAAAAGATAGCCAGAACATCTGTGTTTAAACAAGACCCCTGTGTGAGCAGAGAATGATTCAATAGCTGTCTGTTCAGGGTGGTCTTCTGAGAGGTTAGATGACCCAGGCTTCTGTCTTTTATGATTGAGCAAACTAGAGACTAGCTCCAGCAAGAGACTGAACCATGCCAAAGTATTCATGAGTTGTTGATTAATGTAATTTCATGGCATACATCAGAAACTCGTAAGCTGAAACATCTAAGATGATGAAAGAGTCTGAAYTGGAGTTCCATCCATCCCAGGAGAGAATTTTATGACAACTTGATTGAAGGGAGAAACAAAAGCAGAAATATCTCTTTCAGTAGCTCATTTTCTACAGAGGGARTGACATGTAGAGAGCATCTGCAGCTATCATTCCCAAGCAGAGGTGGAATTACATCTTTTAACCAAGCGCTGTGATGYTTTTGTGCAGTACAGTTCAAGCTGAACCTTTTCTTAGCATTTCTTATGAGGTAACTTCAATTGCTTCCCTCAGTCGTCCTTGAGTATGATGTTCTCACTCTGAAGTGGTTAACTCTACCCAGGCATAGAGGCATCCAAAAACCTGACTTTAGGTCCTGAGTTAAACTAGTCTGCAGGGTGCTGAGAAGTTGAAGAGCTGCAACACTCAGCATTTCATGGCTTTTTTCTCTCTTTTATGAGCTGAGCCCAGCTGTTTAAGTGTGATCGCAATTCGTTTTTTTTTTTTTTTTTTTTTTCCAGAAACATATTGGTTACAGGGCAATACTCTCGTCCAACATCTGTTTAGCACATTACTCACATATTCAGATTTTTCTGCTCACTCAGCATGTTATATCTCATTACTATATAATAAATATTCTTCTGGAGTAGCAAGGAAATTTCTCAGGCTTCAACTCTGCTTCAGGTTCAACTCTGATTTGATCTCAAATCAGAAACACTTAGTTTTGACCATTGTGACTTCATATGTGGATTTTATGTGTGGTTATGCCCTGTGGTGTTAGCACCAAGATAAAGTGGCAAATTGAAAGGTCCCCTATCCCATGCCATATGACTCAAGTTCTGTTTTGAATGAGGTAAATCCTGTACAAAACATGATCATTCTGATGAGACCTGCAACATTCAAGTTGGCATAAATGATCATTTTAGACCATTTGTGACCAATGTGAGAGAATCAATTAAAATGTTCTTCCCATATTTCCGGTTTGGGTTCTTAAGAGGATAAATTTTGGACCTTAAGGTCCAAAAGAAGGTTAAGATCCTTCTTTAAAATCCTTCTTGAGGGKATGAATTCAGCTTTATGTATTTCTAACCATTCCTTACTTCATCGCTTATGTCTTTAATAACTTATTGTTCGGTTTTGATCAAATTCTAAAAAAATGGTGAAATAGTCTTAAAGGTAAGTTCTTATAAGGGACATGAAAAATAGCAGCTGCCGAGCAAACAAGTGAACTAATTTTTTTGTAGAAATAGTGACTAGAATTTTACTTCTGAATTTCTGTAGACTGTATAATTTTCTTGGAAGATGCTAGCTGGCCAAAGACGGGATATATTCAAAGTTGAGAATACGCTGCACATCCATTTAGTTAACCACGAGTAATTCAGGATGAGCTACAGTATGTGGTATCTCTTGGCTATATTCTCAAGCAAGGTGGGAGGTGTTACTAAGAAGGTATACAGACCAGAAATTGGAGGAAATTTATGCTCAGTACTTACKTTAATCATAGAATTGTCTTATTTATTCAATCTCTCATTTAATGCTAGTATAGATCTGTATTGAACACAAGCTAGATTTCTCAAGAAGTAAGTAATTATTTGGCRAAATGCAGAATTTTCATTGATTATCCTTCTAACTATTGGGAATCATAGCATTAGTCACATTCCTTTTTTGAGTTTGTTATCTATGTTTTGTTTTACTAAGTTTAAAGACAGTTTTCACTTTTTGTTTGTTTTTAGGCTTTTATAAATATTCTTAAGTTAGATCTCATAGTAGACCTCATCTGATGAGAGCTGAAGGTCAACATACAATGCACACAGAAGGAATCATTATTACGTAGGATCCATATTGTAGAGTCTGAAACATAACCTTAACCTTAACTATAATTTTCAGCTGTTTAATTTGGYAACTACATGCTGCTACAGGTTCTACTGAAACTGTTGTATTAYGAAAAAAAATGTCCTTTTCAATTTTCTTAGAATTTTATGATAGTCTGTCCACATCATATCTCTTCCTCTCCATTATTCTTTTCAGCTTTTATTTTATTGTCTATAATCCCATGCTTTTCTTTTGATCATGAGGTCATCTGTGTCTGATGATATTGCCTAGATTAAAATAGAAGCTTTCTGAAGTATATGATCCTATTTTTTCATCATTTCTGTAACTTCTTCTTCATGCATGCATTGTACTTCATGAAATATCTTCTTTTAAAATATATATATGAAGAATCTGAAGCAGAATACACTGAAAATGATACTTAAACATCCAATGAGAACTCAGTTGGCACGTGCAAGTGCATACTGTGTGAACCACTGCATATCTAGAAAGTGTCGAGCACTCTCGTCCCTTATTACCTTAGGGACCTTACCTTACTTTCAAGGAGCTCTGAATATCYGCAAACATAGCAGAAGGTGCTAAGCTTGATAGATGTACAAGCAAAATGACACAACATATCTATAACCAGGATATAGGAAATATCAACCTCACAAAACAGTGATTGAAAATTGAAAGGATCTGTCAAAGGTAGTTTTCCTGTGGTCTGCAGATGATAATTATATCATTTTATTAGGCAGTCACAGTGACAAAAAATACAGGAAGTTTGGCAACTTTTGCATATAAGACAGTAGGCTTGCACAGATGTGCTCRTGCCTAGCTATAGTGAATTTATTTATCTAAGGTCATGAGTGGTATAGTGTAAAATGAAGATTTGTAGAAAAAATATCCTTTGAATCACAGAAAAGCTAAAATACATCAATCTTTTTCTTAAGACTATATATAAATTCCTCTGCTAAGATATAGGCTGAAACAATGAGGTTACAAGGCATAAAAATCACATAGGCCAATAATGCTAGCTGTGGTCAAATGATTTTCTCATTAGCATTAGACTACATATGCAGAGTTCTTGGCCATTGTGTTCCCAGCTGGCAGCTACCACTAACATCTGGACCATTAACATCAGAATYAGCAATCTAGAAAATTGTTCCTTCTATCACTTCCAGCTAATACTGGACTCCAACTAGCACTCTTCCAAGCACACCTGCAATAACGTCTAACAACTTCAAATATCCAGACATTAAAGACTGTGGAAGGTTACATGAATAGAAAATAAGATTACAAATACTTTTAATACTCTGTAAGTGCTGAGAGTAGGGATTCTGTCGTGGATATAATTTCCTCTATTAACTCTTCATCAAACAACTGTGGTGACCCTTCCCTTAGAGACAGAGCACAAATCATTTAATCAGACTGAAGTTCTCTGAGTGCAGATCTCTATTGAAACCAGACTTTTTTAAAGCTAACAGCAAAATACAATAGTTACTTCTCCAAAGATGATTTCCTTCAACAACAAATACTTCTATTGTCAGATTTAACATTTAAACAATGAGAGGAGAGGTGAGAGATAAGTGATTATTTACTTATACACTGATTTTATTTTATTTAGATAACAAAAACATAAAAATATTTAAACTATCAGTGATTTAGAGAATCCACCAAGTTGCCTAAAAACTTTCTCAACCAATCATATTACTGTTATCTCCTCTTGTCCTCTTGTTATACTCCTTAAATTTGTTACACTCTGCATGTGTTTAATTTTAAATTAAATATACCATAAAGGAACCATAAAAAGGAACTTTCTAACATCACAGGGGCTAAAGTGTAACTTAAGCCTACATTTCTCCCAGAAATAACTAGTAAGTAAATAACAGTATGATACCGTTGTGTTAGCGCCAGCACATCRGCAGCCCTCCTGATCTCTTCTTCCATGGATGCAATAACTCAGATAGTATAGATCTCTACATTAAAGTTGAACTGCATGTTGGGATTTTTCTTTGAGAAGTTTGATATAAGCACACACGTGCAAGTGTGTTTATCCCCCTGATAAGCGGTGGAGTGAATTAATGCATTTTTATTTAATGTATTTGTCCTAACTTTCAGATTTGGAAGCTTTATGCATCCARCTTTTGGATCAGCTCCTCTTTTTCATAATTCTATCCCCAATCCGCCTGAATCAGCTATGTACCAAAATACTCAGACAGCTATGTCTTAGGATTTGTGCACCTAGGATTTGTGTGTCATCTCTAATCTATTTGGTTGGTCAGTAAGGTCAATAAGGCAGAAATTTGAATGAGGGATGGAAGTCACAAGACCTTTCACAGTCCTGTATTAACTTTCAGGTACACAAGTTAACCCCAGTATCAATATTTATCCAGGCATATGACAAAAATAACTCTAGAGAAAATTAGAGAGAGTAGGAGACATGGACCAGGACTGCATAAACTTCATAGTACATTTCTCCTTGATATTTTTGCTTAAGAGAGATTCCTTAGTATCTTTCTTTTCCACTTCAGCACAATTTGAAAGGTTCCCAGTTGCATACATCTCAGACAATTACAGGAAAGCTGCAGAGTAATTTGGTTTCACCTAAATAGTGGTGCCACATAACACATCTCTCCGTCTGAAATTACAAGATACTTTTACAAGATACTTACACTTTGAACTTGACACTTGAGTGAAACGTAACATCATGCTGAGGATCTGAATTCCTATAATTTGATTTCAGAACAGTACATTCATTTCATTTGCAAGAGTACAGAAGAGAGAACACTACAGTCAATTATGGTCAGATGTGCAGGAATTTGTTTTGACTGTTGAGATAAACTATGTGATGATTCCAATGTGCATGAGAGACACGTACAGTACTATGTTGCCAGATGTAAAAAAAAAAAAAAAAAAAAAAAAAAAAAAAAGAAAAATGAGAACATTGTTCTGTCTGCTACACAATGGGATAAGGAAACTCCATTTCCCAGCGCTCAAGAAATCATATTTCTGTTAATTAATAATGAAGGGAGCCTCAGTCGTCAGCACATGGAGAATCTTTCCTTTGCTAAAAACTGTCTAAATCGAGATAAACAATTTTGCTCAACTTGTCAGTGTAAGCATTTACTGGTAGGTAAACTTAACTCACCTCATATTTTGCTGCATTCAGAAATCTTGATATTTAAGATAGTTTTTGTCATTTTGCTGAGGTCTAACACATATTATTACAAACCACAACAACAAAAGATTAAATGTAATATCTCCAATGAAGATAAATGGATGGAGCTTTACCAAATCAATTGTTACTACACTGACTTACCAGCTGTTATCCCTGCCTTTTGTACAGCTAGCATAAAAGGAAGGGCAAAGAATTTATATGTTTCAAGTACTTTAACTAATGATTGATTTCATTACTTCAGTACTTTGGCATACAGATTTCTGTGAAAACCAGGCCCCTATCTCCCTGAGCAAAATTATTTTGAAGGCGGACAATGCAGAATCTCTTAACACTAATTGACTGGTGCTATAATCAGTCAAATTATAGTATGAACTGTATTAATGCTAATTACAGTGGAGAAAGATTATTGTGTGCCAATAGAACAAAACTGAGAGAGTTAAGGAGATTCATATGCTTTTTCCATCTTTACCACTGATTTTCTTTGTAGATTTTGGCAAGTCATATGGACTCAGGCTACCATACATTATGTTTGGTAAACCTGCTTTCCAAAATTTTCCTCCCTCATGCAGTTGCTTGAAAGAAACTGTGTGAAACTAATTTGTAGGCAGCATTGGAAGCCATCCATGTAAAGTACTAGAGAAATATTAGGATTACACTGCTTTCTAAGTATGTTGTACCTATGCACCTGTCTGTGTGCAAAGGGACATCCATCAGCCAGTTAATCTACCTCCAAAAAGTTTCCATGACTGAGGCTATTTCCGTGGCATCTGATTTGCTCTAATGAAAGATCAAAARGAATTACTTGAGCCTAGAAGTGTTGAATGAAATTAAAAAAGATATTGAAAGAGGAGGGGCAGGGTCAATGAGAGTGCACTGTGATTATATAACTGTGATCAGATATCTACCATATGACAAAATATTTAGCTTTGTCACTGCTTTCTCTTGGTACCCATCATTCACATTCTCCAGTTGGTATGACCTGGAGAATGTGAATGTGTAATGTTATGTCTCACATTTATGTAAGTATCCCAGGATATGGAGTTGGAGGCTTCCTGAGCTCTTCCCCATTCAGTCACATCCAATAAAAAAACATGATTTTATCTTTTTCTTTCATCATCACTACTTGTTTTTATTAATCAGTTTTTCTCTTTTGTCTTCAGTGGAGGGAAAGACTGTTGAAAATGCCACACTAGAACAGTAATTAATTAAAATTTTAGTAGCCTTTCTTGTTGAATCTTCTTGCAGCTGGAAAGATTGTCACTTATCAAAAGATTGATATGTGTCACCACAGAATATCAACTAGAATTTTTGAGTTTAAAGGATGCATAGCTAAAACAATCTGCCTTTTCTGTAAAGGCCCACATATGTCACATAGGATGCAGCTGCTTCCTTACACGATGCTTGGTGAGTACCAAGACACTGCTACTTTCTCTTGGGACGAGGTTCAGATCTCAAGAGACCAAGACCTGAAAATGTCAGGGACAGATCTGGAATTTAAGCTGCCAGCTTCTTATTATCTCAAGGCCTGCAATCCTTTATTTTTATTGAATGTTGATTGTATATCTGGAGTAATAAAAATTAGAAGCAAGAAATGGCTTAAGCTTTCCAAATATCTTCACTATAGGCAAAATCCAGTGAAACTCAAGCTGTTTCCATCTGTAGTCTTTCTTGATAAATGTCTGAATTATGTCTGAATTATTTTTTCCTAATATTTCAAATAAAGAACTTTCATATGCACTCAGAGAAAAAAAAGTGTTTTAAAAAATCTGTTTTTCATTATGGTATCCTTCTGGTCTGAATCACATGATT
Source organism: Rhea americana (assembly GCF_003343005.1). Classification (NCBI taxonomy): domain Eukaryota; kingdom Metazoa; phylum Chordata; class Aves; order Rheiformes; family Rheidae; genus Rhea; species Rhea americana. Next base: position 6,249,096 of record NW_028186446.1, read on the forward strand.
GTCCACCCTCTATAGGGTGGATAGGATTATTAAATTCCTTTAAATATGAATTGATTACTGTCCATCCAGATCTGATAGTTGGCTCTGAAGATTCAAACAGCAAATTTAAATGTATTCTACACGGACAAGATCTATCTCACATGTTAGTGTTTGTAACATAATTATGGTTACTTGAAAACTTTTTGTTTGTTGCCTACTTAGGCAGTTTACAGAATAAAATAACAGTAAGAGTTTTAAGTAAACCAGTTCAATTTTGATTTAGCTGTACATGAGAACCTTTTTCAAATGTTCTCAAAATCAAATGTCTCAGCATAATAAGAAGCCTTTAAAAAAATCAAGTATGCAAAATTAGTAAGAAGTAATAAGCTTAAATAACTMTGATAAAGGCTTCATAACAGGACTGAAGAGATGTAAAATTATCAGGATTTATCATATCTATTGTATCAGGCAACCAACAAAAGCAATAGCAAAATTTTAATTATTTGTAACTTTTTAACTTTCTGTGACTGTTTCTGTGTCTAGTTTCCATTTCAAAGAAAATAGTTTCCAAAAGTGTGAAAAGAGATGCCTTGTGTATTTTTCTGGAATACTTGAACAAAAAAGTCATGATTTTCAATGTTCAAAATTGGTGGTTTAGATGAGATAGCAAAATAGCTTCCGAACTCTTGAAATTGTAGTTTAGCATGAATTAGTGTCTAATGCACAGGACATGAACTGGTAAGTTTGGAAAATCTGAGGGTGAAATAAAAAACGTGTGTACATATGAAAAAGTGCCTGAGTTCACATGTGGTTAAAAACACTCACTCATTACACTGCAATGAACTGTCACTCCTACAGATGGATACATTTTAGCTTCTAAGTTACATACCAATATAATAAGCTAGGAAGCCTAGGTAACCACTGATAGTCTTGGAGCAAAACTTTTGAAAAAAAGGAAGAGTTAACAAATGCTTTCTCCTCTAACTTAGAAAAATTAAATCTCGTATTTTTTACAACAACATATAAAATACTAAACTCACTGGTTTTGCGAGTGTCAGTAAATCTGAAGTCTAGTCTCTGATGTTTTTGATCAAAGTATGATCAGATTCTGATGAATATTCTACATTTAATATGTATAGTGGAGTTTAACTGTTATGAACTAATTTTAGACTATTTCACTCCTTATATACCATGTGTCAAGGGCAGCACATGTCAGATGTGGACTTTCTAAGGCAATAGATTTCACCTGCTTTGCACCCATAGGACCTTGAATGTTCTTTAAAGTTTGATAGTTTCTGTGCATCTCTTACGTTACTGAGTTTCTCTAAATGTTACTGTCCATTAGGTACTAAGAGGAACATAGAATTACTCCATTTTATATCTGATTTTATAAAGGTTTCAATTTAGAAGACCTCGAACAGAATATCTTGATGGGATGTTATACTTTTATGTGTCTTTCATAATTCAAATCTTTGCTAGTCAGTTTTATGTAACGAGCTTAGACCATCCATGACGAATAGGTTCTTAGTAAGAGATGACACTGATTATTATTATTATGCAGCAGAGAATGATAAACATGGGACAGCTACTCTTTTTGTCAAAGAAAGTGCCGAAGTTGTTCAAAATCTTGACCAAGGGGTCTTATTTAAGGTACAGTCCAAGCCCAGCACTTAATWCAGGAAACCTCCTTTTAGAACAAGGCAAAATAGGAGGGTGAATACTTTTGCAATTTGTATATTTCATTAAAAAAGATACAAACTAGTTTCTTTTTTCACTCTAATGTAGATTTTCTTTCTTTTCTCAAGGTGTCTAACCTCTTTTTCCCTATATTTGTGAGGCTAACATAGCAGTATTTCTATTTAGAAATACTGATTGATGTTTGCAATGAAAGATGACATTTTCTTTAAAATAARCATAGTAACTGGAAAAAACACAGCAATAGATTGCCCATGGATGATGTGAAGTCTCCATCCTTGGARATACTCAAAACTCAACTGGAAAGGTTCTCAGCCCACTCTGCTTTGAGCAGGAGGGTTGGACAGGACAACCTCCGGGCTCCGTTCTAACCTCAGCCATTTTGTGATTCTATTAAATACAATCTACAAGTTCTTGTAGAAAAACTGAAAAGAGTAGCTAACAAACTATTGTTTTTCAGCCAGAAAYAGCAGAAAACTTCTGAAGCATAGCATCAGTGAAAAACCAAATATTTTCAAAATAACAAAAATATTTCAGAAGAATAGAAACATTCTGTTGCTAACTGTACTTCTTGTGTTCTTACGAGTTCACTGCTTTTCCTAATTAATCTTGGCCTCACGGTCAAGSGCATGCACTTCAGTGATAGTTGTATGTATCTAATGCGTGTATATATTTCATGTTCAGTTCTTTCCTTCTATATCACCAATTAAGCCTCAAAATAATTAATATCAATGACTGTATTTCAAGCATTGTTGCTAGTTGAGATTCTAGAGTGTCCTGAGGTATTTCATTACATATGGAAACAAACAAAAAATTGAATATGTAAGAGAATTTCATATGGACTACAACCTAAGTGGAACACAGCTAGGACAGATAATATTTTATAATAATTCATCTTGAAGTTAACTGGAGTGTGGTAGAACATCTTAGCAGCAAGTACAATCTAAAATGTAATTTATTTTCCATCAAAAGTTTGCAGAGATGATATCTACCTTTTTCAGTAACTGACCTAGAAAGGTCCATTTCTGCCATAACAGATACACACATACTCCATTGGATTTCAGCAGAACACCTATATATCTGATTTATTAGTATGTAAAGCAAACAGTAATGGAAGAAATAACARCAATTTTGATGGCAAAATGCAGAAACAGTGCTTGAGAGGAAAGATACAATTTCTTAAAAAGAAAAAAAGGTAGCAAAAGAGATCACAAACTGGCAAACAAGGTCAAGCAATAAATAAAACTGCAGTTCAGTCCATATTCAAGAACAAAAGTTGTTTACACATCTAGCAAGAAATATGTCAAGCTTCAAAAAGCTGGTGTCAGACATCATCCAAAAATATAAGGAAGGAAATATGACTCTGAACATCAACGTACAAATAATGAAACCTTACAAATAACAAAGCTGACAAATAACAGACAAATAACAAACCYGAGCTTTTTAGCTCAGGCTGTTGGTGAGCTTTCTAAAGCTGTCTGTTCAATATGGCACTTTAGTTATATTAGAAAATATGGTCATCGTTGATTTGAGGAATATATTTCATTTCACTGTATTACAAGCTATTTGCAACAAAAGCTGTTTACTGCTGTTTGTTTTGCTTGTTTTTTCTCTGTTCTGTAACTGAGTGAAGTTCCATGTACATGTGTATTGCCATATGCTACTGGCTGAGAGATGTTTTTCAAATCAAGTATGAAACATAGCAAAGAGAAGAGATTCTTAATGCAAAAGAAGTTGCAGAAAAATGATGGCTATGGTGTTTTTTTGTCTTGTCCACTCTTTGATGATATCCTATACAGTAACACCTCATTCTGGAAGTATTCTTTTGGCTGAATCATTGATATTTGTTACTAAAAATGTTCATTTTTAAAAGCTGGGGATATTTTAACAGATCATGTGGCACAGATCATCTGAGCACTGGAACAGGTTGCCCAGAGATGTTGTGGAGTCTCCTTCCTTGGAGATATTCAAAAGCCATCCAGACACAATCCTGGGCAATCTGCAATAGCAGACTTGAGCAGGGGGTTTGGACCGGAGGACTTCCAGAGGTCCCTTCCAACCTCAACCATTCTGTGATTCTGTGAAACATATGTGTTTCAATACTAACAGATATTGCCAATCACAAGGCTGACTAAAGGACACATCATGCCTCAATCTCACTGTGACACATACGTGGTCTTGAGCATATATTCTGCCTTGCACTTCTAATGAGAGGCTGCGGTCCTTTTAACTCTTCTTTTCTTTCCTCCTGCCCCATTCATCCACACCAATTACATGATACTATGACCAAGTGACATTCCATTATTTCTTAAATAATGCATCAATTCTTTCAAATTCTTTTAGTCGATAACAATGAGTAACTAGTGGGAGACAACAATCTGGAAAATTGTCATCTTCACCCAAAGCCAAACTGATTAGATGAGTAATGCTATTAAATATTACTGTAGAGCTTTTACTTTTCACTCTCAGCTTCTTTTACTTAAATAAGATACAAGAAATGCAATCTTCACTGACTATTTCTTCTATATGTACTTAATGTACTATTTTAGAAGAAAAATCTCAGAAATTACATTAAATACTTAAATAGCTCAGTATCCATTGTCAAAACAAAACTGCTGTTCTTCAATCATGGGAAGTTACCAAACTCTTAATATCCTCTATCCTATTATCCTAGGTAATACTCCTTCTCTAGTTGGAAATATGTACACTGCCAATTAAAAGAACATACCTTCCTTTTGCTAATAGTACTGCACTTAATTAGAAGTTTTGATGCTTTGCAGATTAGATAAGACAACAGCACATCTGTTTAACATTGCATATGTAAGATTTGTATAACTGTGGTTATACAAACAGCAATTGCCTTGGTCAAATGGCTCCTCTGTCCTTTAGTGACTTCAGATGGTTGGATTGCTTCCTGACAGTCTCCTACTTGTTTTGGTTTAGGAGAATCCAAATATTTTAGGTAGTATTCCTTTATTCATAACCTCCGCTACATATGCTAATGCCTGTTAACTATCTAATTACATATCTTAGTTGCTAATTTAGTTAAATATATGACTAGGATTAATCTGTAACAATTTAATTAGCAAACTAAAGCATTTTGAAAGGGGAAAACTTGTTAATCTATCCCTTATTTCAAATACCAAAACCAGAAGCAAATTATACTAGTTTCTTATTTTGCATATACATCATTTTTGTACAGGGCTTTCAGTGTTGTACTTTAAGTGGTCGAGATGCAAATATTTATTAAGACTGAGGTTCTGGCCAACAGTATAAGTCAGAATATAGTTAGAATATACAGATCTTTGCATGTAAAGTGGTTAGGGTCACAGAAAAAAATTCCATTTTTCTACCACTCTTTCTCAGCTCTCTGCCAGGAGGTAGTAATTATTTTCTTCAGCTGGAGATACTGTTCCAGTTTTACCCCAGGTAGGACGGCTGAAACTGGGTTTAAATGTCAAATCTATGTGATTTTTTTTTTCTGCTGAAGAGTATTGTTTTCATTAATTCAGTAGTGCGTATGAAAAAACTATATGTCACTGGTGATTCACTCACTGCCTTTGACTTCTGGCTCATTTTGTAGAACAAACCAGTGTATTTATCAAATAAAAAAAAAGATCCAGAGTAAAGATATATGTTTATTAAGTGTGATTATATCATCAGCTGAGACACTGTGCATGTGAATGTAGAAACAGTGCAAACTGAGGGGAGAGGGCAGATGATCTTGGTGTAGTTGCTTTATTCCTTGTTTTAAAACATCTAAGTTTTCTCTTCCTTCAAAAAAACCAAAATCTTAGTAGAGCAACATACTTTCCAAAGTTGTCTCATAAAATAAATGTTAATAAGATAATATTTATGTTAATAAAATTCATATATAACAAGATAGTGTCTAAAAGCTGAACTCACTATTTCTGTGAGTTGTCTATCAGCACATTTCAATACCTTAAATTCTTTATACATTTTGGCTAATATGCATGTTGGTCCAACATATTCTCATTAAAAGATATTATTATCATATATTTAGAATAGCAATATGAAAAATGGACAGACACACATATATGTACATCCTTTCAGCATGTTCACATGTGCATAATTCTAGCTCCATGAAATTTGAAACAACTAGACCATCAAAGCTGAATGCCTGGAATCAGAAATCAGAAACAGACCATTTTTATTAATGCAAACAAACTCCTTCTGTCTTTGGAAAATAATGCTATAAGGACCAAACTGTGTAAACACACACTTCTGCTCCTCCAGATTTCGGCTTAATTAACTTTGTTCCTGCTCTTCACTGATAATTACCCTCGGTTCCCTTTATGTAACCAAGGGATCTCTATGACTTGTAGCTCAGGACTGTAGGGACCGTAATGATTGTGTCTGCACTCTAGCAACTATTTAGTGATAAAAGGAGTAAACACAAGTGCTTTTGGGTGGACAATTCAGATTTACTCATTTTCCAATATCTTTAAATATATCTTTGAATTTTTATTTATATTCCTCATCACAGTTGGTATCCTATTTATATTTATACAATCCGGACCATTCCTGATGAAGAATAGCTTTCAGGAATTGTTCTACTTTATTAGTGATTCTATGATTATGTGGAGTCATCTAATATTCTAGTACATTAAAGAGCAGTTCCTCATTTCAGTTCACCATGCGATCCCACAATCAATTGTACTGATAAAAGTGAGGGGAGCGTCATGGTCCGGAATAAATAGCCTGGACTACAGGAGACCAGTGCTGCCTAGTTTTAGGCTGCACATCAAACCATGATCATGCAGTCAGTCATCTCATGACRTGTGTGATTTATTTACTAAAGGATCAGTAGAATATTGTGCAGATGATCATGTGTAATTCATCAAGACATATCAGAGGAGAATTATGAATTGCTGTGTTCAGCCCTTGTCAGAACAATTCTCTCCGCAGGTAAGTAAGTCAGGGATTTTAGATGCTTTTACACCATCGAGTAAACAACAAGCCACTTATTGTAATAGGCACAAATTAAAAGCTCTCTCTTTGGTCACTCACCTTTCCTTTTTTTCTCAAATGATAACCTACTGAAGTAAAGGAGGTAGCTGCCAACCAAAATCTAGGTCCTTAGATGGAGTTAGAGCAAGAAAGTTATCCCAAGCATAGGAAGATAAGTGAAACTAAAGTATTCACACCRCAGACGATGTACATTGTTGTTGTTGTTAAATAATGAAAAAAGAGTTCTTATACTGCAATCAAGTGCTACAAATATTATCTATGARAGTGTAGGCAGAATTAGTACCTTGAAAATCTCTCAGCATGTAATCACACAGCAAGCCTCAGCACAGTGCAGCTCTAAATGAGTGATCGCTCTGTACCATGTGGTAGGCTGCAGTGTAGACATGACCACTGTCTGTTTGTACACTCAAACTCTCTACAGTATTCATCAGTTCTGGTATCTTCTTGTCCTGTTATTTCTGCTTCAGATATCATTTTATTTTGCATAACAACATCCATTTACTGAAATATATGCATTCTTTTATTACTAAATGCCATACTATGAATAAAAGTGATTCAAGTGATGCTTGAATACACTGTTAAGAGAAATCCTTCACTGGTAACCTGCTTATGCCTTGCACATCACTCTCCTGGCTCCTTTTTAGTATGTTCCTAGTATAGAGAAGCTCTATTCTCATTTCTGTTATAGAGTTGCTACCTTCCTTCTGCTGCCTCTGTATTTCTTCCCTTCTGATAGTGATTACATTTTCTTCCAATTACCTCAGTATTAGCTTAAAAAGACATCACTATTTTCTCTCTTTTGAAATGAGTACATTGAAAAGCATCAAAACGAAACCTACGCTGACAAGAAGACCAGGTGTTTCTGTCAAGCTTTTTCTGTGAAAAATTTTCAGTTTCAGCAGAGAAAAAA
>NW_028186446.1:6256716-6521514 GCF_003343005.1 Rhea americana
TTAGAAGGAGGGAAGGGAAGAAATTGGTTTGCAAGCCAAGTATTATAATGCAATTCATCTCCAGCTTATTCAGAAAGAGAGCACAGAAGAGGAAGAAGGGAAGCAGGAAGACTCTAAATATGGGTGCATCTTTTGCATTTTTTCTATTTGAAAAGTTTTTATTAGCTCTAGTGTAGGCATAGCAAGTCAGCACTTCCTTCATTAAAGATTAGCAAAGGAGAAAAGTGGATGAGGAGCTGTTAAGGCATTTCAGCCAGATTTAATCCACGTCTGTCCTGCTTCTTGTAACGGTCCTAAGACTGTGACGTTGTCCTAAGACTGTCCTAAGACAGTTCTAAGACTGTGGTGAGTCCACACTCACCATTATTTATGACTGTATTTTCTTTCATTAAAAAATTTTATTACTCCCCAGTGAATGTGCCTGCTAATTCAGTGCTACCTTTCTTCAAGATGATCAGTTTTCTTGAAAATACCATTTTACTTTTCATCAACTACAAAACAAAATTTGATCTTTGAATAATTAGAAGTATTTTTTCTAGAGGATTCCCTCCCACCCCATCATATCCATTTATAGAGTGAAAAGTAGTGCACTTACTCCAGGAAGATCCAAGATCCATAACTCGTCCATCGCTGCTATCCTGGGATCATTTTTTTCTTGAGGAAACAATTTAGTGTGTGTGTGTGTGTGTGTGTGTGTGTGTGTGCGCGCGCATGTATATGCTGATAAAATTTATAAATAAGAAAAGATTAAGCACGAGGGAAGAAATTAATAGGTGTATATACATATACATGTATTTATATATATGTATATATATAAAGTCAATTTGATGCTGATGGAATTGGACATTTCTATAGACAGAGATTAATGCACATAAAACACATTTGAATTAGTGTAGCTCAACTCCAACTTGATGGAACCAATTCAGAACCTGAGAAGTTACTTCATCCTCTATTTGATTTTTACTTAGTTTGCAACATTGGTTTTTTTTTCCAGAAGTAAATCTCTTTCAATKAGAAATAAGATCCTCAGTTTGCTTACGGAATGCCAATAAAAGTTAAGAACTCCTAACAATAATACTATCTGCTGGATGAAAACTCACAAATTAAAGTTTCTATATTATTTTTATCTTATGTGCATATGGGTATATGTGACCATCTCAGTATTCAGCAAAAAAAATGTACAGAAAACCCAGCAATGATAAACATCTTAAATCAGTGCCATTCTTGGATAAGAAATAGAAATAAATTGATTCACTCACTTTCCTGACAGTATCCATAGGTAGCCATAGGTAGTAACATTTTATTGAACTCCCACAGATAGCATCTTGGAAAAAGTTACTGACTTCTGCAGTGATAGCCCACCAATACTGCACCACAGTACAAATTCAGCCTTCCAAACTGCCTGAACTTGTTCTAGTAAATAGACCTTGGAGTTCTGTATTTATTGTACACAATCTTTTTACTTCATTAATTTTTTTTGAATCATTTAGGGTTATCACTAGTTAAAATCCATCAGAGAGAGAAGCATGAGGCTTTGCAAATGATATAACAAAATAACTGAGATACATCATGAACCATCACCCCAGATGACCTTTTTAAAAAATAATAATGTTTTGTTTCCTTTGACCTACTCATATGCTAGAACCTGATATACAGCAATACCGATTGGCACAGCAATATGGGCAGTAACACATATAGATAAAAACATATTTAAGACTTTCATGGTGACTCCTGTTCATCTTTCCCAATCCCTGCTGGCAAAATGCTTTCAGCTTCTTAGTTCAACCACTGAAAGTTAATGCACACTCTTGCTGTATGATATAGAAAATGCTTATTTGTGTGTTATGAAATGTGTTGCAATGCTTGGAACATAGTGCAGCTTATGGTTTTTGATAAGTATTCTAGGTTTCTGTTTTCCAAAYGTACGAGTATGTGGAAAACGAGCAATAGAATTCAAAACAGATTAATCCATCATCAGGAAATGAATGTGGCTCTTGAGTCTCTTGAGATATTAGCATTTTCATCATGAGATGGGAAAACGGTCAATTTGATAATCTATGGGCTAGGGAGGACACACAGAGTGTGTGACACCAGRAGGTGGCAAGCCATGCACCTTTCCCATGTTCCAGAAACTCCTGCCAGGTGCTTCAGGAKGGCCCAGCCTCGACCAGAGCAGAGAGCTGAGCTCTGCAGGGGACTGGGAACTGCAAGGAGGCTGAAGCACCGAACGTAAATGCAGTGGAAGGAAGGACAGGAGCCTATGGCAGAACTGCACTGCATGTGAGAACGATAAAGAACAAAACAGCCCTGAGGCCTTCTGTCCCCTAATTTATGAATCAAAGCCATTTGTCACATATATTTATGGTGCCACTTTCTATTGCTTACGATTTTCCCAATTTAGGTAATTCTCTTCTGGCCAGCGAAGAATCCTAGAAACGCTTCTTTCATTGCATTTGAGGTCACTTGATGTTCTGGTAAAATGTCTCCTGAGTACTCATTTTCCTTTTTGAGGCATAGATATTTCATTTAAACCTGTTTTTAAAATATTTTTGCTTCTTCTCCCATTTTAGGACATAATAACTATACCATTTATTAAGCAGTTTTACTTAGCATATCTTTTCATATCTGCCATAGATGTGTTTAGATATGATTAAAAAATATATATAAAATCATTTTTGGCTCATTTTCTCATCCTGAGTGTCCTATTTTTGGCTTATTTATGTTACCAATGATAATCCTTCCTTCTTCATTTTCTGCATTTTTAGTACTGAATTTGCAAAATAGTGTTTCAACTTATGACATTTCTTCATATATGTCTTATGAAGACAAAAACATTTTTCCTATTATTTTACTCAACAAAAAACAAGCACAACAGAAAYGTTTTCTCTGGGAAGGTGTTGACGTATGTGATATATTTTACCACTTTTCCATTACACAMATATATATATAAGTATACTTATATAATCTTTTTTTCTTTCCTTTTCTTTTTTAACTCTTCTTGGTCAGCTTTTCTGTTATATCTAAAATGCTGAATTATTTCTAAAAAACTATAAAAGAAACCACTACCTGCCTTCTCATCCCAATATCTGGTAGTGCACAAAATTCCCAACTATATTTTTCTCTCTCTTGTACTGAAGAAAATAAATTTGTTTGTAACTAGCTTAGTAGTAAAGCATTCAGATTCTCACCTTTTGTTTTATTTTGTGGTGCTATTTGATATAAAGCAAACAGTTGATAGGACAATATAGCTTCATAGCTGGAAGAGTTATAGCTGGAAGAATCACTTAGGTTAGCTGACCCACTGCAAAAGTTGCYGTCTGTGAAATCGAGTTTTAAACTTCTATAACAATATGGCTTCCTTGGGAAGACTGGAGGATGAGAATAGGGAACTGGAGGACTGGCAAATGGATTGTTCTTAACTCCTTTCTATATGCAATGGGATGCCATATAATAGATTTCACCTAAAATTTTCTCTTGATATCAAGGTACMTTTTCCTTTTAGGAAATTTTGTTTGATGCTTCAAAGCTCCCTACTTTTCTTTTCTTTGTTTTKCTTTCAGGCTTCTGAATTATTCTCTATATCTCTAACATGGACACATAAACACATTTCTGCTAATGTGTATCTACACAAATGCGTATATCTACACAAATACATACATATTTAACCTAAAAGAATGAAAACTAAGAGGGGATATTATTGCTTCCTGTAAACGAATCAAAGAATTAGGCAAAAAGAACATGTTGGCTGGAAAAGAAATAGTATCAGCTATCCTTTCAGATAGCATTTTCTAAATTACAAAATTAATAAATTTTGCCTGCTTTGGGGAGTCATACCTTTGAGAGGCTCTTACAAGAGCTGCTGGCACCAGCCCAAGGCTCAAGGTGCTGAGTAACCAGGACACAGAATCAGAAGGAAGCCAGTTTTGRTCAAACTCCATTAGTGAGTGGTTACAGAATAGCCAGTTCCATCATGGAAGGCTGGAGGCACAAAAAGCARTTAATTTAAAAAGCAAACAATTCAACTGGGTGAGGTCTGAGCTACTGCCATTTTGATACTGCTCCTTCCACTTTGATTAAATAAGAATGAGTCCTATAAAGTCTGATTGATGAAATAGAGACAGTATCTCTACTTTTGCCTTTGCCATAGAGTATGTTAACCAATGGCAAAGTGTCTGTGAATTAAATTYTTTGTATCAATAAAATTGTCCCTAGCCAAGTTGGTGTGTTCTTGATATTTTCTACTCCTTGGAAGTAATCAGGGCTTCTTTGGGACTTGGATGGGAGACCACCAGGAAACTTTGGGTATAAAGACACAAGCCAACTATTCATGATTGAATTCTAGATGACAAAAAAAAACCAGATAAGTAAGAGAGCTGCATTTGGCCTGGCTTGTTGCTACTGTTGGAGGAAACAGAAGAAGAGCTATCCCGCCGCTTAGAAAGCTTCATAACCTCAACTGAGATGCTTGTGACAGCTATGTTCTCTAAGTCTCAGAGTGAGGACTCATTTTTTCCATCTCCTGATMTTGCCCAAAGACCCAACTTACTGCCATTATATCAAAAATAAGMGAAAGGAGCCACAAAATATATCCTCTGGCAATGTGCAGGCAGCTCAGGCTTTCCAGAACCTCAGTAAAGCACTGCTGACTTTGACATATGTTCTGGGAGGTGAGATACACTAGTTTTACCTTCAAAAGCAGCTTRTGTATTCAAAATACCTAATGAAAATCATTGGAGCGTGGATATCTTGGGTAGATTTCTATTATTATTGTTGGCCTGCTACATGAATAATTTTGACCCATAAACCTGAATAAACACAAAGACTGAATGTGATAACAATTTAGATAAAAGCTCCAGTATTTAAGTTCAAAGATTTAAGTGATGTTATTTGCACAGAATGTAATCATACAAATATATATGTACTTATTATGTATATTTACTTACATACCTAGCCTCACTGTGGAATGCATTTTCCCATAGTAGTAACCTTCTTGTTACTGTTATTTCTGTAGCTTTCAAAATTGTATCACATAAAATGCCAGACTCCATATTTTTTGTAATTTGTTGTCTTAGGCCAATTCCTTCAACTTCTTCTTGCTTTGTTTTGTTTATAAATCTTTAAGGTAAACTGTTGGCTTCAGGTTGTGATTGGAGGTGGTTTGAGAGGCATTGTTAATACAGAAATTATTTTAAAGCCCAATTAYGGTCCATTACTCATTTTTAGCACATACATTTTCTGATTTTTGATCACAGAGGGTTTGTAAAAGGAGAATAAAAGACCTTTGAATAGGTTCCTTGGTGGTACATTGTAAACTTCAATTATTCGTTCCCAGATTTTTTTTTTTTCAGTAGAGAAGTGAAATCTCTTTTAAATGGAGCATGATTCAGAAACCCCTACTAAAAAGGTATTAAACATTCCTTCATTAATAACAGTAATCTGGAATCCCAGAGTGCACTGTCACTTTAAAATGTAGACCTAAAGATTAACTTCTTTCTCTGCAGTCCATCATTAAGCTGAAGTCATTTTATAACTGCAACATTGTAGCCACCACCTCTTCCCGAGAGGGAGGAGGACAGCATGCTGCTAATGCACGGCTGTCACTCACAAACCTGGCTGCCAAGCAATCGGACAAAAGCATCGGTCTGTAATACTCGGAGATTTCTTCCCCTATATTTTTCAGTAGTTTTACTTCTTGACTTCCAAAGTACAATAACCCACCACAACCAGTTCATGGTATAACCATAGCACCAAGGCGAAACCAGACAATTCTCCTTCTGAGGCAGAAAAGCAATTTTGCTTTTTGTCTGAACTTCCCCTCTACCACGTACAGAGACTGGTAGATTCTCTCTTCTGCGTAATGACTTCTGACAGCCACTGATTTCAGAGGGAAGAGCTTGATAACAGGTTTCCCCTCTCCAGACACGGCAGTTTTCTCAGCTAGGCGAAGGTTCACAGAGAAGCTGGCAGGCTCCTTCTCTGTCACAATTGTATTTTGTAAAGTGAGATCATCCAATGTACTTGAAAAATCTTAACTTCCTCGGCTTGGAGAACAGTCCTAGTTCTGAGTGTCAGAGGGCTTTTTTGTCCTTTTATTAATAGCTGAYGTTTGCACTTTTCTCCAGTACCAGAAGAGTGTGAGGGAGAGCAGGATGCCAGAAAGCCAGTCAACTGATTTGTTGAGATTTTCCTCTCTCTGCAACAAAATTGTTCTGTTTTGAAAACTATTCTAATTTCTTCCTATAAGAGCACTAAAGGTGTGCCAAAAGGAGCACACTTCTGTCAATATATGTGTGTGCGCGTGTGCGTGTGCGATATCACATACAAGATATCACATGCACACACATAAGCGTATACACACAAATTAACTCTTGTAAATACCTTATGAAAGTCCTTMTGCTTTATACCATTTTCTTTCCACCACACGTGCCTCTCAATTTCTAGCTTCACTGAAGACAGAGTGAGGGGAGAGAGAATGAGAATGGAAAGYGCGTCGGGGTGAGGGGGGAGACTTTTGTTTAAAATGCAGACAAATCTGCCTTTTCTGCTTGATGGCCTGTAACATTTCCATGTAGTGTACTTTGCATGGCAGAATAGCTACTAGTAATAGAATTTCTCACAGTGGAGGTTAATTACTTTTCAGCTACAGCAAAATAAATTTCCTGTCAAGCCCAGTGACAGGAATATGCCACTGTCACCATTTTTACCTCCAGTTTTAATTCACTGTTAATATCAGATACCAGCTTGCATTCAGGAGGCTGATCTGAACAGTAGGGTTTCCCAAAGGCATAGGACAGATTGGCACTAATATAGTATCAAGATAAGTGGAAAAGAGTGCTCTTCACCTCTCCGCCAGTGTRCTGCGAAGAAGATTAACTGGCTTCTCTCTCACTTTAAAGAACAAAAGAGAACCTCAYACTGATGAAATAAAAATGACATGGTAAAGTGGACCCTAAAATACAGGGTACAGCAGTRAGGTGGCATAGCTGCACTAACCTTATTCTAAGCAAACTTACATAACATACCACCTCCTTTCTCTGCTCCACAGCAATTTTCTTCCAGCTTTAAAAGTCCATAYTTTGAGCCTAAAAATTTTACTGCAAAAACTGAACCCTGACAGTAACCCTTACATAACAGTGAATGATAGAACTCATTTCTCTTAATTATCTTCATATTTCTCCAATTAATTCTCTCTTTTTTTTCTTAAAAAAAAATCTCTTTGGCTGCAAACAGACTAATGCCGTATACCAACTGTGATATGCATTGGCCTACTCTCTTATTTAATCAGTACAAAGTTTTACGTGGAGTCACATTTGTAATCTTTAAGAACAGATGGCAAAAAGTCATAACAAGAGTATGCCTAGGGCTTTCTAACCTCAATTCAAGATAGTCAGTCTAGAAGGGAAATTCCTTGACTCTTTCAACTTCCCTCATCTGAAATCATGTTTTCTAACATTTTAGTGATTTTAATGATTCTAAGGAAAGTTATATTCTCCTAAATTTGCCTGATTGTGCACCTGAGCTCAACAAAGTACAAAGGCCTAATTATTATACCCCTTAGGAAATATTGGGAAAACACTTGGCTCTGCAGTGTCTCGTTTTTACCAAAATTAAAACCAGAAAGCAGAAGATGAAATATCAAGAGTTTCATCATGCAGGTTTTTTCCCCCATACAAGAAGGCTCAGATGTTTCTAGYTATCTGTGCTCTTCCCCTTCCAGAGGAGAAGCTTTCATAAATAATAATATCAAGATTTCTTAGGCCCTAAATCAATTGTCTGAATTTCTAGGCTATTGGGGCACAGCAGGATGGTGTCAAGATGAGACTTCAAAGGGATATGAAAAAGACAGAGATCTCATTCAGAAGCATGGTTCCCACTGAAAGTCGTGGCTTCATATGAAGCTGGGTGGCGCATAGTACATTTAACAGGTGGGTCCCTGATGGCATTGAAGATGGAGTTTATGGAAAAATGGAAGATAAAGTCTAGATCACTGCTTCAGTTTAGGGACGAGKGTATAGGGAAAAAACAAAAGAARTCACAGCTTCTCACATATGAGRTATTTCACTTCAGGTCCAAAGATASTCCTAAATAGGAAGGTATTAGATTTAATTAATTGTACAGTTATTTAAGAATCTGMAATGGAATTTCTAGGAGTTTTTTTTGCAAATCACAGGATACATCAGAGTTTTCTGAATCTCTAAAAAATCCTTCAAAATCATTGCTGGAAATGTAGTTAGAACAATTGGGYCTATTGAAATTGCTTTTTTCAGAGTATTAGGTTTAATTTTGCCAGTTAAAGCAGCGATGAACTTTTGGCTTAGAAATGAAGTTAGCCCAGAAGGGTGCTATTGAACATAGTTCAGATTTCTGATTCCCTTTCTGAGCTATTTGAAACTGCTTTATGTTGCTTGACTCATATTATTCATCTCAGTGAAAATCTGTATTAGTGAAATGTCAGCTCCTTTGTGGCAGTATATGGGCTTTTTAAGGTGTCTGTAGGTTCATAACAATATTAAAACAGGCACCTTTCTCTCAGAAAAAGTTCCCATGGTATAGCTTCAACCTTTCACACAAAAAAAAGCCCCAGGCAGCAGGGTACAGCTCATAACTAYAACATCGAAAAGATCACAGTAGTGTCATTCAGTATTTTAGAATATGCATGTATACACTTTGGTTTTTGCTCATATATCCACCAACAACACCTAAAATTATAAAAATAGATTCTTAATCTGCATTTTGCACTCTCTGMTTTTCATTTTGCTGTCATCTGCTGCTGTTAACATTTATATTGAAACAAAAATTCTGTGCTATATTCTATACCTTCTGCTTGGAACCTCATATCCTGATTCTGAAACTTTTATGAAGCCTTAAACAGAAAACTGCAACATCACACAGAAAACAAGCAACATGACCAGATAAGCTCTGGAGAAATCAAGTCTTAACTGTGAAAATACACTGAATTCCATGTAAAATAAAACAGAAGGTATGTGAGCTGCCTACAGATGTATGTATGTGATCTTACTGGCTGTTTTCATTTCCCTCCTTAAGCTTCCTTCACAGCAGCTGTTCAGAGTAGGAAACTACCACAGAAAGAAGTCATCTCAACTTATATTGTGGTAAGTTGAATCCTATCTTGCCTGGAAGATCAGGCACAGCTTCCCAGGAGATCCTGCTGTTGCTGAAAATAATTGCCTATGGTTAAAGTAATCTGTTATGAAATGAGTTAAATGTATCATATGGTCACCTAACAGCAGTATAATTTACATATATTGCTTTCATATTTTTCTATTTCCACAAAGTTAAATTAAGACTTCAGCAAATATATGCAATTTCTATAAATGAATGAGAAGGAGGTATTATATCCTTCACTTATTACACTAGGCACCTAAAATCTGCAAACGCACAGCAATTTGTTTAAGAGAGGAAATAGGAGATGCAGGGAACTTTGGCACCTATATTATAGTTGTAGGGCTATAATGAACCAAAGCTAACAAAAAYCTGCACTTGTGGCTTAGAAAGCATCTCCCAAAGACAGTGATTTCTTTTCATTTTTGATCTTTCTTTTCTTTTTTCTTTTATTTTTTTTTGTCATTCCACGCATGTCCTTATTTCTCACATCTAATATAGCATGCTACAAAATTATTAATGAGGAAGTATATCTTCTAATCTTGGCTGTCTTAAAAACATTAGCAAAGGATGACATTTATCGTCATATTTCTTATTAAAGCTTGGAAGAAAGAGCACACAGCAGTGCATCTTGGAAGTCATAGCTGTGAAGAAAAGCACTTTCTGCTATTTTCTCACTGATTGTGACTAATGTTAAAATAATTACTGGTAAAGGGTCTCCCTGCTGCTTGATTGCCAAGTTCCACAGTTCTGATGACTTCAGGTTCTTCCTGATGTTAAAACTTTAGCTGGCTTAGTTTGGACTATTTTATGTGTCTCTGTCTGCACGTTTTCAACATCCCCTGAAATTCTCTTTGTGAAGGACTTAGCAAAATCAAATCCTTAATGAAGACACATTATAGGGGCCTGTGCATTACAGTGATTTTTTTTTAATAAAAAAAATATATTAGTTAGTGTTGRTTGAAAATAAAGGACAAAATGCTATGTGCCGACTCTGGACTTCATTCTTTGTCCTGTTTTATCACAACCTCATCACTAAGAGTCCTCTGGGAGCAACACTACTTCAGAAAGGAGCAGCAAAGAACCTCTTCTAAAGAAGCATCCATCCACTGATTTCTGTTTCTGAGAATGTTTTACATTGTAACTTGAGATTTTTATTTCCAACTGAGAGTATCGAATTTTCCATTTTAATATTGGGAGCCTTTCAAGAGGCTTTTCTTTGACACTCGCTACAGTTGTTACACACCAACTTCCAGGAAAGGTGCAAGTTAACTAATTAATTAATTAATTGAGTGAAGATATAGCAGTAATGTATGAATTATAAGTCTCTATGCAATTTTCACCAGCAGGCAAATAATAGCATTAGGATTCAYGCAGGTTTAATCCAGGCATGTGATGCAAATACTTTTTCCCAGTTTCTTCAAAAACTGAACATACAGGGCACCCCTTTTTATTGAATTTTTCTTGTTCATGGTGATGCTATTGTGACCATACTGCCTGTCCCAGGAATACATGTTGGGGTAACCTTTCTAAAACCCTCTTACTTTCCCCTGCTCTCTAAATCTGCAGCTGTTGGTAAATCTTAGTCACAAATTGTATGCGCCTGGCCTAGGTTACCATTATTTATTTCAAAAGAAAAAAATAGCACTTTGCTATGACTGGCAGATACTGTCACAAAAAAATTCTTAGTATTTCAAATTATAACTATGTGGACAGCATGTACTTTGCAGCAGCTGTTATTTTTAGGTGAAATACCACCACCTATAGAATGTAATCAGGATTCCTGATATAATGTAAAGTGGAAATATAAAGATAGCTGATTATTTTGTGTTAGATCCAAGCATTTCATTCTATCACCTGTCTTTTTTCATCACCTCCAGTGTGATATCCTGGAATGGAGTTCCTGACATGTAATAGAAAGCTGTGGTGAAAACATTAATATGTTTCTTAGTTCAAGCAGTCCATGTTCTCTCAGAAGTAAATGGAAAGTCTCACGACCTTTTCATTTACTTCTGAGACAACAGGCTAGAGAGGAAATATTTTGCCAGCTGTTTTAGTTTTAAATTACAATGCCATGATTGGTTTCATTTCTGGGTCACCCATAGCAACCATTACTTGAAAACGCAAGAACAGTCCTTGCTGCATTTAAAACTCTTTGAGGTTAAAGTCCAAATGCTATAATTTATCTGACATATTTTTTACAACAGTTAAATTTACCACCCTGAAAAAATCTGTTCTTCCTTACACTGTCTCTCTCTTTTCAATACATAATTATGTGGGTGCTTGACACTAGAATATCACTTTCTGTACCTGGAAAGAGATCAGTCACTGCACTGAAAAAGGTAATTCATATCATGTACATGCAATCAGTAGCCAAAATAGTGTCTTCAGTGTAAATGTGTCTTAGGTCAATACAGAGGTCAACAAAATTGAATTCACTTTGGTCCAGTGCAGCAGCAGATTTAGTTTTATTTCAGTTTTAACGGTGGCCATCAACTAAGCTAGATATCAGCTTAGTCAGACTATTGTATGTAAGGGAATCTGACTGAATCTTATTTAAGTACAGCATGTAAGCTGAATATTTYTTACATCTTCCTTGTAGATGGGACCATTTATATATGCATTGTGGTTTAATGAGTGATGAAGTTAGTGTGATGAACTACCCTATAAAAAGATGTCTAATTGACTTCTGCAGCTATGGCTGGGTCCTGCTGGTTTTTCCTCTACAGCCAGTTGTCTAAAATAATCAGGGTCTGCCCCCACAACTGATGGGATGTAACATGGCAGAGCTTGCGTAAATATGGCTAAATTCTGTTTCATGTGACACAAGGTGGCTTTGTACATGCAGTCTAGGGGGGTCAGTCTGTGACATGTGCTGTGTCTCAAACTATGCCCAGGCATAGTCTGAAGGAGAGATACCTGGCACAGGCCACAGCCAGGCCAAGGTGCATTTTGGCAATTAAACAGTACAGGTGATCCTTCACTGGAGCTCACACCTGCACTCAAACCTTGCTTAGTTTGCTAGCGTAGACACAGCCGTAGAAGCCACCCAAGCCCCTTCTTCCATCCTCTGTGAGATAAAGGAGGGCATCAGGCAGGAAGAAGTGAAAACAGACAAGGTAAATTTGGTCCAAAAGTGGAGTTAGTGTTGCATCTTCTATGTAAGAGGAAAAATCCCATCATGAATCAGCATTACATCTTTGGACCCTTAATAAACTGACTGGAAACAGAAAGTGATTGGATTCCTATCACAAAATATTCTAGGATAGAGAATCACAGGAAAAGAAAAAGAAAAATGAGAAAGAAAAAAATAAATATTTTTATGATCATCAAAACACTGATAAGCCCTCTGTATGTTATATTACTTATGTTTCACTGTAAATCTTGACATCAGTGTACATGCTAATTATTCTGCATTTCTGATATTATCACTAAAACTCCTAAAGAGGAGATGCTCACTGAAAATACTAGATAAAATAAAGAGTGTGGGGAGAACAAAAGTAGAAAAATCTGATTTATGATCAGCAAACACTCTTGAACTTCCATCATCAAACATTCACTCACTAAAATACTAAAATTTCTGAATCCACTAAAATGGCTAACAGCACTGCACATTGCACTAAGCCAGTTCGTAATGGCAATTATCTACTTGCAAGCAGTATTTTGAGTTTATTAATATACTTTTTCATTTCTTCTTAAGAACCACAAACATGTAAAGTATAGAGAATAGACTCCTTCTCCCAAATTAACTTTTAGTAGCATTAACTCTGGCWAATACCCCAAGTTTTTTCTCTCCCACCACATATGTTGAATTTCGTGACTGCTTGGATCAGCTCACTCCTTTTTAAAGTCCTATATGTTTCTGAATACCATGACTTGAGTACGATCAGCTATGGTGTAATTTTAAACATCAAAGCCAAGTTCTGTCAAGCATAAATTTGTCTTTTATTGAAAAGTTGGATGTGTAGCTTAGTTAAATTTCAAGAAGTTCTCCTGTGATAGGAAATAAAGCTAATATCAAATCTGACTGAAGAACAAAAAAGGTTTAACAGTAGCATCAAAATAGGATTGATCAGCAGACTTCAACRTAATGTCTCCTATCACATCAGCTGCTGCAGCCTAGCTGCCCTATATGAGCCACTTGACAAAGTCTGCCACTGCAGTTACTGCAATATTTATAGCAGCACTGTTTATGCTTCTACAGTTATAGCTGTGTCAGCACTTTAATTATAAACCTTATTTTCCAAAGATTTACTACTAAGCAACAAAAAATCACCCTCAGCTGCAAGTTTGGATGTGAAGTGTTCTCAAGTATATATAATTTGCACTTAGGAATCATGGAATGGTAAGGTTGGAAGGGACTTCTGGAGACCATCTAGCCCAACCCTCAGTGGAGCCCAAACAGGGACTGAACCCACAACCCTGGCATCAGCAGCACCATGCTCTAACCAGCTGAGCTAAACCTGCCCCCAAGAGTGAGTTATGCCAGATTCAGTGTCTATTGAAGGCAATGGAAAAATAAAAAGCTGTCGTGTATGTATAACTATTACTGTTGTTCAACATACGAGTGAAATAAAGAATTTTAGATGGAAAAAATACCCTTTATCTTATACATTTGACTCTAATATTGTAATGAATTTTCATAATTGTATCATTAGCATATAGCCAGTATGCAGTATACTAAAACAGTTAAGTTCATATAGAGTAACCACCAGATATTAGATTATAACTTTCACTACAAAAAGAAATTTTTTTGAATTACTGAGTGCTGAGAACTGTGCATTTCAAGACTGAATATTTCAATACTTGTCTATTTATATATTTTTTTTTTACTTTTTACCATTTGGAGGCAAAAATAATGTAATATTTTATCTTCCAACTATATTTAAAAGATTGAGAAACTGACCTATTCAAGAGAAGACAGGATATTTCATTATTTCTTTCTCTTCAATGTTCCATAAAGCATTACAAAACCTTATGAAAAGCATAAACGCAAATAGACACAAATACAAATGAATAAACACAAATACATGAACACACATACCTCTTTTAAATGATCTGCCATGTGTTTATAGCAAAATTGGATGAATTATTCATTTAGAATAATTTTTTGACTAATTTTGACACTTTTCTTCAGTGTAATCCTACTGATTTTCCCCCTTCTCCTCTGCAAACCAAGCAGCAATACATGGTTGAATGATGTTTGACAAACTCTCTGACTTTTTTTCCCTCAATTATTTCATGATTTGTTTACAGTTGTATGTTTTGTTCACCTAGTCCTGAATAACAAGGATTATTATTGTTCCAAGTACTATCAATAGCATATGGATGTGTGTTTCCATATAAAATGCAATTAGGACTCTGCAGAATTACTGAAAGTGTTTCTTTATACTGATGTTCTGATAGTGAGATTAATCAGGTACAGCTCAAACAATGAATGAAACAGGTCTCTGTACAATTTCTGAAAGGCTTAGTTCATTTGTCCATGAATTGCATGTGAAAGTAGACTCTATAGCATTATCCCTTGCCAGTTACCATTCTTTTATCTTCTGCTGTGGTGCCTCTATGCACAAGCATATCAACAACAGGAGTTCCCATTTAACAGCTTCCAAGACAGGTAAAATCGTTGTGAGTGTCTCATAAAATTGTCACATATGAGCTCATTGCCAGGCATCCAAAGCCAGTAAGAAGCACAGATTCTCTTCAGAAATGGTGTTTCCTATTTCTTCTCCTGCAAGMCTGTGTCTGAGGTTCGCTTTGCAGAGATATATGTGCCACTAGGATGTAGCCCACCTGCAGTACCATATGAAGCTCTGAAAAGTGATATCCTTTCTATATTAAAGGTAGAGGTCTCCTTGTAGATTTATTTCTGTTCAAGTGAGTGTTCCTCACCATATTTTAGCATAAAAATAGGTGATTTGGGGTTTTATTACCAAGAAATCTGAATACCTTCTGGAGAACACTTCAGAATCCTTTCATAAACAGAATTGCATTGAGTCAATGGAAAAGTTAACATCAAGCTTTCCAGTGCCCATATTTACTCACATGAATGAAAAAACATATTTTCCTCCCTTTATCTCTCTTTAATGTAACAAAGAAAATTCCCTCAATTGAAAAAAAAAATATCTGCACTTAAAATACTGTTTAGGTTGTTACTCAGCTAGCAAAAGACAGGTAGCCAGCTGTTAGGTTGACACAGCTTCCTTCAGTTACTGCACTCTTTTCCTTCATATTGGCATATGACTGGGGCTCCAAGTTTCAGCTCTGAGTTTCCGATCTTTTGTCACTTTGTGTCAAAACGTTATTTAACTGAAGTTCCTTATATATCTATATGTAATGATTTTTTCTATAACACTGCATACAAAGAGGTGTCTTCAGTGTACCTGACAGGACATTTGGAAGATAAATGGTCACTTAGAATAGTTAAAAGAAAGAGGAAGAGCATTATGCAAAAAAGCTATTCACAAAGGGTAGTGTAGTTGAATTTAAAGCACTGAAGGCTATTGAATCATTAYGGTGATGGATTGTCTTTGCTATCTACAAATAATACACTGATCCTCTTGTCTAAAATAGTGAGTTTGCTGTATTTAATCAGCAATACTGAGGAACACTAATCATCACTTCAATTCAGATTAGATTTCAGAAAATATCTTAAAAAAAGACATGCAGAAATGCATAAAAATATAAAATGACATCTTTTATTTGACATTTTATCTGTGAAAAGCAGAAGAATTTATGTGTTCTTAAGTAAGTACTCCATCCACAGTACAAGTTTGATAGGGTAGTTGTGGACTGATTTAGCCATGAAATAGCATGACAGAGCATTTTTTTTGAAGTCAGAATTGTCCACACTATCAACAACAGAAATATACTAGTAACTGCTTTAAACATCAGGTGTGAAAATTCTGGAGAGGCGCACGGGAAACCTAACATAGACCGAACAAGTAGATTGAATCACCCGTCATTCTCTGACTGATGGATCCCTGCAGAAGAGATACATACAGGGAGAGAGTAGATTGAATCATGACACTCAAAACCAATATTGTTTTATCTTGAAAGGATTCTGACTACAAAATGAAGTACCTCAAACTAGTATCACCTCTTTCTGACTCCACCTCCGGTGCCTTGTAAACACAGTGTCTTTTAAAACGTGTCCCTCCAGCAGAGACATCAGAGGATGGTCCAGTTGAACAGGGCTCTTCAGCAATTTCTTTTAATGAGACAGATATGAAAAAAAGCATTATTAGGAGACTAGTTATTCAGGACAAGTAAACTGGTGGAGTCTCACACTGCCATTAAAATTATCCTGTTYCTTAGATATAGAATGCTCTGATCTCCTTAGAAATATGCTCTTTGAATTCAGGCGTACCCCCACCCTGGCTCCCCAGCTCTCACACACACATAGTAACCGACTGAGCAGCCCCACACCACAGAAATCACGAGGAGATGAAGTAGTGCATGGCAGTGAAATGGAAATTAAGCCCTGTGCTCAAGATGTGCCCTGGTTTAGAAACACTGCAACTGTAGCTCATTAACATCGCATAAGAAAAACGGAAGAGGAAGTGGCTTGATCTTGGATCAGGATGACAGCTTTCTATCCATTTGATAGTGTGGACACTGCCTGTTGGCAAGCTACTCAGAAACCCAAGGCAGCCTTTAGGCTGGCACAAACATGAAGACCTGATCTCAGGGAGACCTGAAAGCTTTTATGCAGCGATGCAAAGGTGCCTGACTTCCCACGCKCCCTCGGAGCCCTGCGGCATAACCAGTATCACCGGACGTGCAGGAAGCCGTTCTCCTTGCCACCGGGTGATTTGTAAGCTCTGCAAAACACTCAGTGCCAAATTTTATTTTGACAAGCTCCATTAAACTCTAGGATTTTAACTTTGTCAGGGAGAGGTTCCACATGTGGGACTTCTGATTTAGACACATCTAAGAAATAACTTTATTACACACTTCAGTAACTAGCCGTTACATAGTTTTTAACTGTTTGAATTAAAAGACATTGTTTTGCTCCTGAAGACAAGGGGATTGCTGAAAACCAGATTTCTGTGTATTTCTAGTTGGGATTACCACGCCACTCATGAGGCATTGAAATAGTTCTTGGGTGKCAACATTCTACTTTGTCACGATTACACTKTGGAAAATCACAGAATCATAGAATCACAGAATCAGTAAGGTTGGAAGGGACCTCTGGAGATCGTCTAGTCCAACCTCCCTGCTCAGCAGGGTCACCTAGAGCATGTTAGACAGGGTTGCATCCAGGCGGGCCTTGAAGATCTCCAGAGAAGGAGATTCCACCACCTCTCTGGGCAACCTGGTCCAGGGCTCCGTCACTCTCACAGGGAAGAAATTCCCCCTCACGGTCAGGCGGAACTKCCTGTGCTTCAATTTCTGCCCATTGCCTCTTGTCCTGTCACAGGGGACAACTGAAAAGAGTTTGTCCCTGTCCCCTTGACACCCTTCCTTCAGGTACTTGTACACATTGATAAGATCCCCCCTCAGTCTTCTCTTTCCCCAGGCTGAAGAGGCCCAGCTCTCGCAGCTGTTTCTCATAGGGCAGGTGCTCCAGCCCTCTGATCATCTTTGTAGCCCTACGCTGGACTCTCTCCAGTAGCTCCATGTCTCTCTTGTAGTGGGTAGCCCAGAACTGGATGCAGTACTCGAGATGAGGCCTCCCCAGGGCTGAGTAGAGGGGCAGGATCACCTCCCTCGACCTGCTGGCTACAGTCTTCCTAATGCACCCMARGAKACCRYTGGCCKTCTTGGCCACAAGGGCACATTGCTGGCTCATRGTCARTCGGTCATCCACCAGCATTCCTAGGTCCTTCTCYGCAGAGCTGCTCTCCAGCAGYAGGTCAGCCCCCASCTYGTAATGATACTCTCAATGTAATGTAGTCACTAATAATACAGCCCATGATATTCAATATGTTAAAATCTATTTTATAGTCATGCATCAAAACAGCAATAAAAATATAATTTTTTTCCTTAATTATTTAAATTAACAAATTAATAAAATTAAATAATGAATTAATAAAATAAAGTAATAATTTTCAAAAATAAATTGTTAAAATTCAAAATAAAAAAAATAAAAAAAATAAAAAAATATTTTGTTTTATTAGAAATAAGAGGTTTCGAATCCCCATGGCAATTTTTTTTTTCTGCTATTTTCGAGGTAAATATTCATTTTTTTTTTAATTGCAGATCTTAGAGGTAGATTATACCTTTTATCTTCTAATGAATTCTAAGTCTGCATGGTCTTTAGCACCTAAGATAACCTAACATCAGCATATGCTGCTGACTTTGACAAGACTAAAACGATGAGATCTTAAGTAACAGATATATTCTCTCTGAAGAACATTTTATACAGTTTGGATATCTTCCAAGGAAAAATCATATAGCATAGTTAACAAATGATACTGACATCTGCCTCTCACAAAAAGCCAAGGGAGTCTTGTAAAGGTCACAGTGCTAAATGGCAGAGTAACCGACTAAGATAAGCCTACGTATTGTATTGAATACAATTTTATATTGGGAAAGAGGGGRCAAAACAGAATAATTTCACTTTTTGCTGTGCGCACAGAGACTGAATCTGAGTCCTGAGTCTTCAGCTGAAGCTGAAGGTGAGTATATTCTTTTATATTTGTAGAATGAATTTTTGATATAAACAATGTTGGCTTTCTTTTCTAACCCAATGTCTGTCAATGAAATGCAAAGTTCCCTGAAATTTATATTGTTCTTATTAATATATAAATCTTCATTTTTTTTCAGTTCTGTGGGATGATTAATATTTTCCAGCTTTGGATTTTTAGTGAATATAAAAAACAATCATAAAGAAAGCTTACAGACAACTTAACACCAAGGATGATGTTCGGTGTGCAAAGTGGGACATAGAGAGACTCTTTGCCTTCTACTCTTCTAATTCTTTCTCAGCTTCAGAGCCCTCATAGCTATCTTATTCCCTGCTGCTTTATGGTAGCATAATTTCTATGGCCTCACCTGTTCCTTACACTGGTAGAGGCAAGAATATTTTCATGTAAGGCAATTATAAATAGGATATGTCAGCCACTACTACATCTGTAGCAAGCCACTCTGAAGGAGATAAGTAGCTGTAGAAAGGGTTCACCCTGCCCATAAACCAGCAGAACCGAGATGGATGAGGGCTTGCTATGCCTTTTTACCACAGGATTAGGAATATCCAGTTGTTAAGCTTTGCACATGGATAATAAATCTGACTATCCTTTTCAACCAAGGCTTTTTAATCAGCAGAATGGAGCAGATCTTCCATCTCACCCTACTCTTCAACACATCAAAGGAGTTTTCAAGAAAGCAGCAATGGCATGATCTTGGTCCTTCCTTCTGTCTGTAACAACAGATATCCAAAGACGTAGTGTGACAGATCCACACTACTCTGTAGCATTTTTTCTCTATCTTTTGTCTATCCTATCCTCAGTAAAAAAAAAAACAAAAAACAAAAAACAAAAAACAAAAAAAAACAAATTATATAATCAGCAAAAAATCAGTTATTTTAAAGTGAATATTCATTGTGGAATTTCCATTGATCTGACGGTAACTCTGCATAACAACAGCATGATGATTTGATGAACAAACTTTAGATCTTTTAATCCCCCCAAAATTTTTTGAGTTTACCTGTTGTATAACAGGGTAAGGCAAACTGCATTTGTGAGCAAAATCTCTGCAGAAGTATGTGCTCTTTTTTTCAATTAACACTGGAAAACTTTTATGTATTGTTTATGCTACTATAATACTAAAAATATGTTACCATAGTATTAAAAAACAGCTTGGCACCCTCTCTGCAAGGAAGAAATAGCCTTATCCCAGAGGACAGTACTGTCTGAAAAGAAATTATTATTACATATAGTTGAAGCTCTCTTACAGAGCAAAAAAAAAAAACTTTTGGAAGAAGAGGGGAAGGGCTGTCATAATAAAGCCAAGAGTATTAAATACTTTAATATCATTTTCAACAGTATGGGGCCTTTTCATATTAACTGCTTCTACTAAGCAAATATTGTTCTGCAGACACATATTTTTATACTAGTTATTTTAATTATATAGTCTGCTGGAAATGTACGCTGAGGCTGGCAGTTCTATGTGCCAAATTGTTTGTTTTTATAATTCTGTATTTTATAAAAAATAAAACAAAGATATGGGTTTCTAAGCATTAGTTTCCATGACTCACCAGACACAGTGCAATTTTAGTAGTCTGGGCTGCTTGACACYGTTAATAAGTGTAGTGGTTCAACCAGTAGGGAGGAAAAAACATTTTTTCTTAGAACCGTTTCACAGAACCGTTTACAAGTTTGCTTTTTTATGTTGATCATCAGCATCGTGTCATTATTTTGGGATGGAAAGACTGAGCAGGGCTGAGAAGACAAAAAGCAATGAAAAATGGCACATTTTGAAGAAGTAAGTACTGATAGGAAAAGTGAGGTATGTCAGCTGCCTACTACCTTCTGCACTGAAGTAAGCAGAATAGGACTATAACAAATCCACAGCCAAAATTATTTTAAGGATAAAGAGACTATCCAAGACAAAAGCAGTATTTTTCGCTGTTGTTTGATGAACTAWGGAGAAAATTAACCATTTCAGCACTCGCTGAAGCTCTTGGAGAGAGGAGGAAAAGACTGCAGTGCGCTACAGACTGCTGCAGCCGTTCACTGAACGCTGTCACAGAGTCAAGCTACAAGAAACAGTTCTACCATTTGTSTCTTTAGGGGATCTATATCAGTTTCAGTCTTCAGATTTTATTAAGTTTCAGTGTATTGAATAGCTTTTCGTAAAAGCTTACATGAACCCAATCATGTATTTTCTCTGCTATTTCTCTTATTAGCAAGTAAATAATTGAATGAATGGTCCATGTTTGAATCTGGCCAAAATGTATGTTTCTTTTTAAACATGGATGCAGAATTAAAGAYTGTCTCTCCAAACAAGTGAACCAGAGCCATTCCTAGAGCACCAGTTATAAGAGCTTGCAAATCATTTTAAAAGTCTCTTAATTTCTCTTTGCTACTTTTCCGAAGAGATCTTCTTACTTTGCATTCGGAATTTTCTACTTTCTAAAATTACAAATTGATGATCTTGCAAAACAACTGCTGCAGACGATTTTTACACACATCGCTTCATTGACTTCAGTGGGATTGAAAGAAAGACTTTAGACCTCTCTTCTGAAAGATATTGTCAGTGGACTTCATTTAAGGTTAGCCAGAACATAACTTTGCATAACTCTAGTCCTGCTTTTTCKCTTTCAGCTCCCAGGGAGAACTATTGTTAGATTATGTTTTCAAATATACTACTCTTTGCAAATGAATGAGAAGAAATGTACCTATTTCTGAAACTAGAGATCAATTGTAAGGGTTCTAATAGTTCAGAATGGAAGCTAAATACACAGGCTGTACCAAAATGATACAGTTTGAGTGAAGCTACAAATCTAATGTATTCACACAATGTACATTTTAAGGATGCACGATTATATGCTGAATAACTGCACTAATGATATGTGTTCTCTGTGACTGTACTATTTACTTGAAAAGGTATAATTCAGCATTTTTCAATAGGGCCAAATTCTCTATGTACAAAAATTCCCCATCGATTTCCGTGGCATAGAAATTAATAGAGCGGGCTTGGTGAGCCATCAAAGCACATTAYAGCTAAATGAAAAGGAAAAGTTAAAAGTGAAATTTTAAATCAAGAAAAGTGGTACATTTAGTGATTAAGGAAAATCAGTCAGAGATGTACTTCATATTATTAAATTTGGACAAATAACTGTTATCCGATAACTAGAAGCTATAGTAGGCCTATTCTGGGATTTAGATTTCTACCTTAATTTGGGGATTTAGACTTCCACTTTTTTTACATATACTTTTCTGTAATGTGATTGAATTAATCCCTGTTTTTTTAAACATTTCTAGAACGCAACTGAAAAAAAGCAACTGAAAATAGTAGATCTTCTAGTGTTGCTTGGTCTTCAGCATTTACAGCATGCCTCTCCAGTGTCACCAATGMAAAAAAAAAAAAAAGACCATGAACAAGTTTTCAGACTGATTCATGAACAACTTGTTTGTTTATCAGAGTCTTGAGGAGACAAAAATAATAAAACAACATTAAAAATAAAAATATTCCTTATTTGGGAACGACCGGTACTTTGAGGCAAATTCCTAAAGACTTCCTCAGGCATCGCAGAGCTGCAAGGGAAGCCCTGCTGTCATCTTACTGGGAAAATGAAGCTTTACAAAGGAAGAACATTTAGTTTTCTTGGATTTCAAGTATATTTTTCTGAAGATGTTCCTCTTTCCTTTAAAAAGATATTGTGAAGACTGTCCCTCCAACAGAATCACTGTAGAAATTTGCTCTCTTAAACACAAACACTTCTGTTTCAAATAGAAAAACATTTTATAAAGCTCTAAGAACTTGTACTAYTTCTGAAAAGTCACACACAAGTTTCCAGTTTCAGGGACTTCTTTATACCTCTCCTTCTTAAACAACCAGGATTAAATGACACCAATTAGAAAAACTATATTGGTTGGACTTTCAATTCCTGTCTCTCGGTGGCAAGCAGCAAACTCTACCAGCGAATGCAGACTTCCAACAGAAGAGCAGAATGTGCGTCATTATCCTTTCACACGTTTACTTTTTCCAAGTACAGATCGGCATTATAAATCACAGTAAACTAACTTCACCCATGTCACTGGAACAGGTCTTAAAGAGCATCATGATCAACAGTGCTCTTTATTTGTGGCAAAGTGTTTAGTCCTGCTCCTTTTAATCCTTATAGTCGAGCACTAATGAGCATTCTTGTAATTTTTAGCTTCATTTTCTATAATACATTAACATTGAGAGTTTGTATCTCTTTTGCATCAAAGATCTACAGTGTCAGTCTCACCTGCTGRGGAAAAAAGTGAAATTGATTTAATTGAAAACTGCTTAATTGGTTAGAAGTTCTGTCTTCTGAAGGCAACATCTTTCCACATCTGAAAATGATAGCCATGCTTGTGTAGCAAAGGGTTCCTAAAAATAAAAATTGTCCCTGAAAGCAAGAGGCTATTAGTAATTCTGGTTCAATTCAGAATTTCCTCTGCCTGGAAAAGAACAATAAGCCTGAATTTTATCTTTTAGATTCGTTCTTTGAGTAAGTTATTCTCYAATATAGATGGAAACAGAAACATTTTTTTCCTGAAAATGTTGACTTAATATGATTTTTAGAAACAGAAAAATAATAAAATAAAATAMAATACAATAAAATACAATAAAATAATACAAGATATAAAGGGACGGAAATATTGTTCTGAATGGTCAATGTATTTTTTTCATTTATTTTCATGAAATCTTGATCTAGAGTAATGAGGTATACATAATAGATTCTATTGTCTGCCAAGGAAACTTCTCAAAGAAGTTTTATTTTTGTTTGTATCAGTTAGTTAAAGGAAACTAAGAGAAGATCTTTTAGTATAGCAAAMCTAGTTCATACCACTTAATAGAGTAAATTCTACTGCTAGAATTTTTGAGAAGACTTGTTCGACATAGGATTCATGATAGCTATATTATTTSATCATAACTTTATGAATAATATTCAAGGTGATAGTATGCAGTTGTCAAGACTGAGAGGAGAAATGCTGTCAGATGATGAAACAGCATTGTTCATATACAAGAATATGCCTCCTCTCCTTCAGCAGGTCTTTCYTGTTCTTGTAGACAACCACAGACCAAATAATGTAACAATGATGTGCTGTACTTCTGTTTGATATAAATGACAGAAAACAGTGGTGTGTACAAGATTTGGATGTAATTTCCTGATGCAAATTCAGGCTCCAGTTGTTGCTAGCTTGCAAATTAAAATTCAGAACCAGAGTATTACTCTATGCACCTGCACAAAGATCCAGACACATCTTTTTTGGATCAYTGGATTTGGGTTCTGCACTCCACCTGATAATCTCTTTCTAGTTTAGTTCTTAGAGTATTATTCACTTAAGCAAAATGGTAGCAAAATAATTGCTTCTCGATGAACTTTAGTAGAACAATAGCATGAGACAATGGCTTCTACAAAAGTGTTGACAATAAATAATCACATCAAATAAGTTTCTCTCTTGCATGTGTTGGAACAATTAAAGTAAATTCTGAAGGTAGTTTTAAAGCTTAATAAGGGGAYCATAATTTCCACTGAAAACAAAAGCAGAAGAGCGTATAATCCATATGCATCTTTGAAATATCTCTGTCTTTAAGGACCRTAAACTCATCTTGTTCATGTGAGAGAAACTCATAAGGCAAAGCCTTGTCTTTGTTTCATCTAGTGTCTACAGTCTTRCAAAAAATAGCTTGTATAAACAACATGTTTAAAAAATCAGATCATCTTGGCTACAAGTCCAATACCTTATGTAAAAAGAGAKGACACACAAGCTTCTCCAACATGTTTAGATCAGAACTGAGATGTAAACATGTCAGAAAAAATCCTAAGARAATCACTTTCTCCATGTAAGCATTAGAGGTACTGTATGTAGGTAGACATAATTTACATTATATAGTATAATAGATGTTCAGCCAGATGTTGTTACAAAGAACAGAAAAAGATTACATTACTAATTACCATTTCTAATGGTATAACACTCCAGCATCTGTCACATTTTTATATCCCTTTCCTGGATGACTGTATGATCTATAGTTTGCTCCCACAACTTAAATACAGAGCAAACTGCAGTCTCCCSTTTCCTATTCAGGACAAATCTACACTTAGTGTCTAGGTTTCATCTTGCTTTTTTTCTGAGAAAACTTACATGTACTTTGATWTTTGAAGATATGAGTTAGTTAGTTAGCTTCTTAGTTTTGGCCCTAATTTGGAATCCTCATTCACCATGAGAAGTATTTCTGTGATCATTCCCAAGGAAAAGTGTTGTAGACTATAGCAATAGCAACTAGTTAGGCCCTTAACATGAATATATTTCGTCTACACACTGATGCAAACCCCAACAAAGACATTCATTTATTCTGGAATAATTTACAGCAGTAAATTATACAAGTCACACCAAAAAAACCCCAAAAAATGACAAGAAGAGGGAAATGAAAATAATTTTACTCTGTGGCAAGGGAGATAATATGAACTTGTGTGCAAGTAAACTCAGGGGTTAATCTATATTAGTGATCATTCTCTTCATCATTGGTATGAACTTGCCCATTCTAGATTTGCCAACCTGCCTGTGTCCATTCATGTTCATAGACATAATTGTTGCTGGTACACCAGCAAAGATGGACATAAAACAAAACTTGCGGAGCTCATATGCTCAAGATTAGTTTCTCTTCTTCCAAAGTAATAATACAGTATTGTTTCCTTAAGTCTTCGGTGTCCTCCTCTATATATCATTAACAAAATTTTAATTTTGTTACAGTGCTGAGGTACAGAGCTTGAAATTCAATGCAGGAGACTAGGGACTACAAGTCACTCTTGGTGCTCTAGATAAAGTGATAGATATCACATGAGCAGACATCAGCATGAATAAGTATAACATTTTGATTACAATAGCTTCTTAGGGAGAAAAATCATTTGAGGTGCTTCAGGTCTAGCCTACTTCAAGACAAATTCATGACTATATTCAAATGAATGTTTGAAAACACTGTGTTGCAGCATTCGACCCATTTCTAATCACATCACTTCATCCTCCATACTATACCATGAACTGGAAAATTATCTGAATTTTTGGTCTATTTAAATCACATCCAGGTACCAGGAAAAGTTGCTATAATGGAAAAATTCACTTAATACTAAGAAAAACATCTAAAAATAGATGACCATATTAATCAGGAAAAGCTCARTTCAGTAACATTCATACTAATTACTGTTAAAAGGGCTTTGTAGAAAATGCTAAAGAGACATCCTTGCATCTTTAACCACATAAAAGATGGGACAATTAGAAATTTCATATGCGAGAGGACAGATTTCTTTTTTGATCATTTTTTAACACCTCAGAAATTCATGTACGTATTTTGTTTTGTCTTTTCAAAACTTTATGAATGACTTAGTATTATTGTGAGTGTGTGTRTATATATATATTTATATGTAATACTTATAAAAAATCAGTTTTGCATTTATTTATTTGGGTCTTTTTTCTCTTTCTTTCCTTTTCTGCCCAGGCTATTTTCAGACTTGCTTTCATCAAGTGACTTTGAGAGAAGAATTTGACCTTTTACAGCATTGTTAATACTGCAGCATGGTAATTACAGTCTTGTGGTCTTGGAGAAAATGTTCTTTCTATCCTTTTTGAAAAAAAGAAAAAAAGAATTATGTTCTACTTTGCTCCTCTCACTGTCTCATCATCCTCCCACAAACCAACTGACAGGGTGCACCGAAGAAGTGCTAATATGAGAAGCATGCAGTGACTCCTTTGCATGCTTGCATTAGGTTAACAATGTTTGCATTTACTTTCCTTCTCAGTACAGAAAAGAGGTGGTAAAATTTGTTGCCAATGTTGTAACTAGAAATACACTCGTGAGAGACAGAGGTGTACATAATGACCATTTTTCTTGGGTGCTTCCTAGTGTATAGTCTATGGATTGAACATAATTTCATTTTCTCCTGCATTTTGACTGTAGGAGTACATGACATCATTTTATTATACACAGGTTTTTTTTGCTGATAGTGTTTCTAGGTGCTGGAGGTTGACTGACAGGTCAGATGTTTTCTGTCTTCCAGGAATTCTGCAATATTTTTATTTTTATATTTTATTACATTCCATTGTTTTCTAGTGTGCTTTTGTGTTATTTTTCAAAGCTTTGGTTGGAATTCTGAAAAGGTTAAAAGCAACTATTTTACAATATCACAACTAAAAAATTAAGTACTAGCTGAATAGATTCTTCATGATAGAAAGAAACAATGCCAATACGTTCATATAAATGGATTTTTTGTAGAAAGTTTTTAATTTTAATAAGGTTCCAGCATATATTACTACATGTCTTTAAATTTTATTATCATAACATTGTAGACACCAGCTCAGTAGACTGAAGTTCTAATGCTGTTAGTCACTCTGTTCAGGTGAGCATCTACACTTGGATACAGTACCTAAARAAACGTAGGCAAGCTTTACAGTAGTCAGACACTCAGTTTTACAGGTAACASAGTCCACATGGCTGTTTCGCCGCTCTGGAAAGGGGATCAGGTTTTGCTTTCTCAGGATCAGCAGACACAAGGTGGAAGATAAAGCTTAAAGCATGCTTCTCCTTTTTCTTTGTCTTTCTGATTTTTTGTTTTTGTTTTTGTTTCTTTTTTTTTCCTTGTGTCTCTGGTCCAGTTCTGGAGAACAGCAGCCCTGAGAGGCCCCTGGGTCTCTCATATTGACATATGTATGGATGTATAAGTGTGTCTTCTTGTGCCAAGACTATGACTGCTCTGAAAGACCCTTCCCAGGAATGTATGGAAAGGTTGCTTTTTCTGTTGCTCCTTTGTCATTTATTACTTTATTACTGAGACAACTGTGTCCAGGAATGACCTAAACCACTGTCTAAAACAGACAAGACACATTTAAAGAAGCAGAGGTATAATCAGCAAGATGGGGAAAAGTGAACACAGTAGCTCTAAAAGGACCAAGAAAGAAATATTGTCTCTTCAAAAAAATTCGTTCAGTGCAAAAGGGTATTTRTTCTATGTGGTTCAGAGCCTCTAAAACATYCCCCCTCTGTCATGGTCTCTGTGGAAAGCTCCAAGCACAAAGCAGCCATCCAACAGAGAAGGGAGGATAGCACAACGACTAGCGATTAGGGGAAGCATTGTTGAAATARAAACATCCAGGGGAGGAATTAGAGTGTGTGTAGGTGAGATAGAGGAGGAAACAGCAGTTTGTGTGTTACATCATTTCTCTTTTACTGTTGGGGTTTTTTTGCCCCCCCCTTTTTTTTTTTACTTGCAGCTGTGTCAGATTTTCTATTTTTATTCAAGMCTTTCAGCTGAACAAAGCAGAGCCTCAGACAGATGTGCAGAGCTCATCTCTGATAGTAACTATATGATAGTAACAGTTTGCAGGCATGATTCATTTTCATTTTGCAATTTTTAGTTGAAAAGTCTTGTGTATTTATAGAAAATATGGCACACATCAAGAGGTGTTAAAATGCATTCTGTTTTGCTTCAAGAAGGATTATGTACGGACTTCACAATTTGCCTATCTCAGTTCACAACAGCTACTATATTTAAGGTCATTCTTATGGAATGCCTTTTAGTAAGAAGAATATGAGATAAAGAAAGATATTATCAGGTTAAATTCTGTTGTTGGTTATTTTTCTGCAAAATTATTTTCTCTTAGTACCTATTTGAAACAGAAATTGAAAATGAAATTGATATATGCCTTTAACAATAGAAGCACTTAGAGCTGACTGAATAGCAGAAATCTCATTTGTGATTTAAAGGGCTGAGTTAGATTTCCTGTGACTTCTGTAGTCATGCCCTGAATTATTTGAGGGACTGAAGATATATGATATACTCATGGAAACGTTCATGAACCTTGAATGTTTCACTAGCATCACCAAAAGAAAGAAGGCTGGCCGTGCTGAGTGGCATTAAGGTCGACCTGATGCAGTATCCTTTCTTTWACCATAGGCATAAGAAGATATCTAGAGAAGAATAAATATGAAACAAACACATATGGTACTTTTCCCTACTACTCTTTGAACTCCAATTATTTTCAGGTCAGATGTTTTTTTTAATTGTGTATCTTCCTACACATTCTATAAAAAAGTGTTGCAATGACTTGAAAGTCCAAGTAAGAAAGTAAAATATTTATATTTATTTGCTTTATTGATTAACAAATATGTAGTACATTGAAAATAGAAAATTGATAAGAACAGAAAATGGAAATCATTAATTTTAATGGCAGGGTGGATAATATTCTCTAAATGTATAACAGGAATCCAGTTCTAGATATCCTGGGTGATCATTGCTAGAGAGAGCAAAGAATGTTTCAATAATGATGCAAGAATGCCAAAGTGGAAAAAAAATCTTATATGAATTTRAAAACTAGAGTAATAGTGAATTTAAAATGAATAATTAAATTATTATTTTTATTATTAATAAAGAATTTTAAATATTAAACGTAGGGGGAAAAGGATGATATAGTGGGCAAAAACTTGAATCCATGAACGTGTAAAAGCATTGATATGGATTAGTTGTAAATAAAAAGAGGGACAGAAAATATAATCCCCAAATTATGTCATGAAATAATACTTGTCCAGTGTTATTTGAATGGCAGATCACAATGTGAATAAATAAATGAAAAACAGTCAATTAAAGATGTTTCTGGAGAATGGATGTGTTTAGCTAATCCTTTGTCATGTCACAGATTGTTAAAATGTTTCTCTCCTCAAGCAAAAATGGCATATAATTTTGGTGTCTATTTGGGGAGGAAGGAGTGACTCTTCCTGAAAACTGAGCAGGATGATCCCCTGATCTCTAGCTACCTCCTCATTTTCCTCTTGCATTGCCAGCAAAATGCCAGCTGCAAAACTGATTTTGCATCTAGTTGTGATTTCAGAATTAAATGCAATGCAATTAGTTCCTTTTATATGTTTAGTAATCTTGTTAAGACAACTCATTAGGTATCTTGGCAATTGGAAATTACTAGGTTTCAGAACATGTGCATTTCCTTTGTGAATACCAATTATTCCTAAATGAGGCAATTGTTCTTTAAAGGAAAAGGAAAAAGTGAGTTCCAAAAAAGTTTTCTTGAGTTTATACATTGCCCTGACCTTTAAAAAACTCAATGTGGAATTTTTGTGCTTTCTCTGTAAAACTTTACATGTACGTAAATACTTCAATGATATTCTTTTCCTATAGAAAATCTATCCAATCATGTCAAGAATTTGAAAAAAATAATACATAAATTGCTTAGGAGAAGCAAATATTTTTATCTTAGAAGTATATAAAAACTGACTAATATAAATTATGTAGATAAGATTTCTAAATCTTACCATTTATAAACACAAGAATATTATAATATTTCTTATTTAATTCAGGCAATTCTTGGAGAACATTACAAAGCAGTTGATAGGAAGTAGCTCCAGCTGCAAAAATCAAATCACAGAATATTGTTAATTTTTAAAACAAATGAGTCATTTTCTAAGTCTCAGGCAACATTTATGTTATATAAATAACATAAAATATATGTCATGTATTATTTCCAYAGAGTTCACATTTTCAATCCTTTTGTCATAGCTAGGAGGCTAGAAAAAAGCTGAGTATAATGTGTCCCACAAGGATTCAAGGTCTATGCTAAGTAATCTATTCTATATATATATRTGCATCAATCTAGGCATCTTTGAAAACAGAGGCTTTCCCCAGTGAGTAAGAAGTACATTCAGAAGAACTTAGTAGAATTAACATGTTCAGTAAATGTTATTGGGAACTAGAAAATTCCAGAAGTTCAAATAAGTCTCAGGTTTAACAGAAAGCCAATATTGCCAGGTTTACAAAAAAAAAAAAAAAAAAAAAAAAAAAAAAAAAAAAAAAAAAAAAAAAAAGCTTTATGTAAGCTTTATGGTATTTTATCTTGTTATTTTTAAATGCCATATAGTAAAATTCATGCATGCATAAAGATAACCACAATATTTTAACATTTCATTTTATTTTATTTTCATATATTTCAAGACAGACCAGAATAACATCTCTCTATATTGAGTTATCATCTTCCTGAGGAGAATCAGTGGCCAGAAAATATAAAATCTGAATTAAGAATTCTGTTTCATTTTATCGTTCTCTTAAGACTTGACCATTATTGTTTCTTAGGTGAGAGAAAAGTCAGAAAACCATGAAAGAAACAAGAAGGAAGGACAACCATCAAAGAGCAAGAAAGGGCTCTCAGGATCTGAACATAGATCACACCAGACGTATCAGTTCTGTCTTATCCTGGTGTGATTCTAGGCTGGTCTCACAAATGACTAGCGATTTCACTCTGAAAGTCAGCATTAAACAAAATTGAGAGAAATTTTAAGACTATTTACATTGCGGTTAAAAAAGCAACTTCAGAGCTTTCTGTCGGGGATCTTGACCAACCAACTTATAAAATCAGAAAAACACGATCACAAAGATCTGGTTTGTTAACTGAGAAGCTGTGAAGAGAAAATGTGAAAATTAAAAGGTTGTATGTTGAGAGAAATGGTTAAATGAAAAGRTGCCTCAGAAAAGTTTGAGTTTCAAATGTCCCTTCAGTACTTTACTCTYGGTATATCCAAAACACTAGTCATAACACTAGTGCTACTGGGATCTTTTTCTCACCTTTTTCATCAGGTCTACTTTTTTAATGCTTAGCAATACYGCTAAAAAATGTGTGCCAGTACTAYTGAAACAGAAAAGCTTGCCATASGAGAMGCTGAAAGGTTTTTAACTAAATACAGCRTGTGAACAGAAGAAAAGCTTAGATATCTTTGCAGAAACACATTGCTTTCATCTCTCTCCACTTTTGGCCTCCCTGGCACAGTTTTCACCTCCTTCATCTTTCTGACATTGTCTGTTCCTTTTCAGTTCAAAACATTTGTGTGCCCTTATTGCCATAAGCACACAATATCAGCCAAACCAGCAGTATCCTAACTTGGTTCTTTGCTCCATTATCAAATACAATAGCATGAGCACTTCCAGGCATTTGTAACTTACTGAAATTGATGGAAAAAAGCAAAAAAGTAGCATCAACAGAACTTGTGAGTTTGTACTTCTTTAGAGTAAAAAATCTTGCTTCCACCCGCATCGCACTGCAAAACATAGATTCAACAGTCTAAACGTAACAGGACAACAATATCTCTACCAATAATAAATCTAATCAAATTCAAGCTATTGTGAGTAATGGCTGCCTGAGATTTAGTTTCCAAAGAAAAGGCTTTTAAAATATCCAGTAAAATCCAGATGTAAATCCACATTTGTAATACAGAGTATATGGTAATGTTGATCTGCTATGTCTGGCCTCATCCCTTTTCTCTCTTCTGCTTCAAGCTGGAGTAATGATAGTCAATGATGATTCACCTCCTTGAGCCACTCTGGTGCATATCCCAGCCTGAGCCTCCTAATGAAAGGCACATCTCTTGGATCTGCGCTAGGTTATGCCCAGAGGGCTGAGGACAAAGCATACATAGGCATCTCTGARGAAAAGACCATTCAGATCATGCAGTAGGATAAACTGCCAGCACTTCACAACTGATTTTAAGAATAACTCTATCCCAAATGGAAATACAAAAATGGTGTGTTTGAGACTTCAGCAAACTCACTGTTAAAACACTGAAARAGTGAGTCTTTCTAACTGAAAATTGTACAAAACCTTCCGCCTGAGTCAACAGTAGTATATCTCAGGCTGATTTGGCTGAAGAAGGTTAATTGGGATATGTCTAGAACAGATGGACCCTGGATCATCCATGTTCTACCCCTATTATTGTTAATATAGTTAAGGGAGGAAACAGGGAGGAAGAGGAGGAGAAGGAAAAGAAGGACTGGAGCAATTACCTCAGCACATCAGAGGCCTTGACTCAGACTGYGCTCACTTGAGTGGCAAATGGAGACTTCTAGGAAGTGGAACGCTTGTGACTTCTGGCAAGAGGAGGACATCAGAGCTGCAACTGCAGAACAGACAATAGAGTGCATTGTCATCTAATTTGCAGATGACAACAAAATGGGAAGAAGAGTCTGCAKGCTTGAGAGCAGGACGGCTATCCAGATGGACCCAGACAAGTTGGAGGAATAGGCCAATACAGACCCGATGAAAGTCAGCAAGGACAAATGTAAATCCTGCMGTAGAGGAAGAACGCCTCTTTGCAATCATACAGGCTGGGGCCTGCCTATTTGGGGAGCAGCTTTGCTGAAAAGGCCTTGGGTTTGTTGGCAGACAGTGAGCTGAGCGTGAGCCCACATTGTACCCCAATAGCAAAGTTAGTGGCATCCTGGTCTGTATGAATGGGAGCACAGCCATTAGATGGATGGAAGTGATTGTCTCCTGCTCTGCTTAGCACTTGATACACCACACCTGAATACCRCATCTGGTTTTGGGACCCTAGTACAAAAGAGACATCAATAAAGTGTAGCGGGTTTTGGGCAGGCTACCAAGATGGTGGGGCCTGGAGCACTTGCCCTCTGTGGAGAGACCATCAAGGACTCAGAGTCAGACTCTTTACAGTAGTGCATGGCAAGAGGATAAGATATCAAAGGACATAAATTGAAACAGCATGCGTTCWGACTGGAGGTAAGGGAAAATATTTTCTCCACGAAGACAGTTCAGCAGTGGAAAAGGTTGTCCAGAGAGACTGTGCAGTCTCTTGGAGGTTTTCAACACCTAGCTGAAGTCTTGAGCAACTGAGCAACTTAAGTCCTGAGCAATCTGGTTTGATCTCAAGGCTGACTCCTGCTTTCAGCAGGAGTTTKGACTAGACTCCTCCTGGATTCCCTTCCAACCTGCATTCTTCTGGGATTCTAACAACCTCAAGCATTTACCTGCAACTGACTAAATCTGACTTAACAGACTAAACCCGGAATCAGTTTTCTATTTGTCTTCCATTTAACAGTAATTAATATGCTAGATTTGTGACTAGAAAGTGAAATATTCATTTCAGAAGTTCTTTTTCTGAGGGGTGTCCCGAAAAATCAGCAGTTTATCCTGGAATCCAAATAACTCCATAACACCRGGGATTCGTCTGTGGCTGTTCTTCGACTGTCTGCTTTCAACTAACAGGGGAAACACAATCTGCTCAGCTCACCACCTATTCAATAAAAGGCCATATGTATACCAAATTCTTGTCATTCTAGCATCTAGGATTTGAGTCTGGGAAAATAACGATAGCAGTATGACTTGTCCAGAAAGTTCATATATCAATGTATTAACAGTCTTACTAAGAACTGAATATAAAATATATCATCTATAGATTACCTGAGGCACTGGGTGTGATATTTTCCATTTGCCCTCAGTTATTCTGCTGTTCAAAATGACATATAATTTGTCTGTGGATCAGCAGACACAAGCATCCTAAAATTTTATATCTAGGGACTTATCAATTCTGTGYGTGTCTCTCTCTCTTTGTAACTATCCACTTTGAATTCACTATGGGTAAAGGAGCGCTGTTCTTTTGATACAGAAGTGGAAGTAGTAACCACAAAAATCTTTTTCTAAGATCTAAAGTAATTAGAAGTGGCAATATGAATGTTACTTAGAACTCTGCAATACAATATCAACTTACATAGCAAAAATGATACATATGAAGTCTATTCTTTCAGCCCTTTTTTGCTATTTAATCTAGCATTCTATTTTCCTTCTACACAGCTTTTGATAATCATTACCTTCCTGATCATGATTGCATAAACATTTTCACAAATATCTAAAAAAGGAACAAAATTCTTGAATCTGGGAAAGAGGGAGTGTACGAAGCTACAAAGTTAAGCTTTAAGATCCAAAGACTGGATTTTGGAACTCAGCAATTTTAATTTAGTTATAAATTATGTGATCCTAAACAAATGCAGATAGCCAGCTGAATTATTTAACTAATATTATAGTTTGTTATCGCTGACAATTTGAAAACCAAAACTGATGTTTATCTTTAAACCTACACAACAGTAGAAATATTGWTGATTTGCATATAAAAGAAATTAGGCTGTGTTATGGTACCTCCCATAGATGCCTAAATGGAAAACCATTTGTTCAACTAGCCATGTATTATTATCCTAACATTATATGACTTTATAGTTTTAAGTAAGGGATGATAGTTTCCTCGTAGTCTCTGTGTCTTATGGACAGTCAGCATCTCAGTGGGTCAGTAGTGKGCCATAGATGTAGTTTTTATTCAGTGACCTAATTTGCCTTTAAGCCTTCATTATTTTGATTTTTTTCAGGTTTCTCCATCCCATAAAGGCTTCTTTTGTCATTTATAAAACAATGTTAATCTCTATTGCTGCAGCGTAGATAGTGGAATGTAGTGCTTATAGTGCATTGCTCTTAATCAAGTCTATTTGTTTTCATTCCCATTTGAGTGGAACAAGATTTCCTCCATAAAGAATAGTCATGGCAGAAAGCTTTCTGGAAGAATATAAAATATCCCACAAAATATTTTATGCCATTAAAATCATGTTTTTGATATCTTAAAAATAAATTCAATTAGTTTTTAATTATTATGAATAGAATCTACCATAAGGAGGAATCAATCTGGCTATTTCAGAAGGGCCTTTCTTTTTCTTTTCAAAGTTTTAACAAAAAAAAAGTATTTGAATTGTTTTGAATAAAGTGAAAAATTTCTGTTCTTAGTTTTGCTAAAGGTGTTCTACTTGGTCTCAGGCTGCAGAGATTGTTCAGACACATGGTTTACGCCCACTGTGWTTGCAGACAGTCCTGAGGACAAGGCTTGCGGATCTTCCTTCTGTATTGGAAGCAAATGCATTTGCACACTTACAACCTCCATGTGCCCAAATGCATCTCTCATACATATTTGTTCAGATACTACTGGAAGTAACAAAGTAGAAAGTAGAAAGGAGGCAGAATATGGTATTCACCTCCCACAAAACTACTTTGGAAGGCTGCACTCTTTTGCAATACAAAAATATCCAAAAATTTGTAGTGAGTCAGTAGTGGCAGCATCAAGCTCTGGCTATGCTGCTGAAGTTAGAAATTAATTTATAGTCTATCATTTTGAATTGTCTGAGGTACTGACATGCTCTTATTCTCAAGCGTGCCTGCTGCTGCCAGAACAAGATTTACAGTAATAAAAACTATACACATACCTCCAAATAAGGTGCTCATGAGGCCACTAATTAAGTCATTCGTACTCTACCACTTTCACTAGTCTGCAGCTTGCTGTTTTAATATTGTAAGCTTTGTTTCTGTTGATGACTCTTCCTGTAGCCAAGCATATCTGTGTCAAAAAAAAATATATAGATATATCATTAATGCAGTTTATCTGTGTCCAGTGTCTTTTGTGAGCCTGGATCAGAGAAAAGCCATCCTGTGCCAACCTAACTGACCCGAACACTTCATGCACCATTGTGTGATTAAATCGGTTYATGATGCTCTAGGAATTAAAAATAATGTCTTAGAAACTTACACATAAGTCTTATATTTACTGAAAATTTTTGGAAAACAATGGAAGGCAGTTTGTATGTGGCTTTACCTGTGCTCTGCTGGCTTTTAATATTCACCAACTTTTTTTCTCCAGCACAAATTACTGGCTTTACCTTCAGTGAAACTATCTTTTCAGTGTAGGATTAGATTAAATAAAATAATAAGTATGATGCTTTTAAACTTAGTGCAGTCCAACTATACTTAAAATATATCTTCAAAATTTGCATCTATACCTTGGAATATACATTGATATTAAATGTGCTCAGTAAGCTAAGTAAGATTCCATATAATTAATAAACATTTAATGGYATTGATTTTTATAGGTTGGTTTTTTTTTTTTGAATGTCTTATCAGTATTGAGCAGATGGGACATAACTATGAAAAATTATATTTTAAACATGATTACTATACTTGAATTTCATTTGAAAAATTTTTTTCAGTGAAGCATTTACAAATACAATTTAACTCCCAGATGAAGACTAAAGTTAAGATATTTCTTTTCTGTTTAACACAATGATATTTAAATGATGCCTGTAGTGCCCAGGAAAAAAACAGAAAACAAAAAATAAAGCAAAAAATCCAATGTTTCAGAAGAAAGCTCCACGTAAGATGTTATCTTGTAATAAAATATTTGATTGATTCTCTATTCAGTACTTAGCAAATCCTTTTTTTAATACTAGCCTTAACAGTGTTGTACCAAGGATGACTTTATATTGAAATTTTGGATTACAACACAGTAGCACAGTTTGTCCGTTGCAATTTGTATACTTAAAGCATAATCTTTTCATATTAAACTTCCCTTTGTAGTCTTTGAAATTAAGTTGGGGGAGGGAGGAGATTCAAATTTTCTCCATAACCTACTTTTTGAAAATATTAGACATAAATAGGAAGAGAGTCATGAATTGGATCAGGGTTAAGAATGGAAACATCTGGGTATGAATCCACCCAAGATTTGTCTGCATAACCATAACTGAGGTGCAACACTGTAACTAACTTCCAGTTATCTGTTCTTTATGGACCTATGCTGTTTATTTTTAAATCTTCAGGGAAACTCATACTTCACTGAAGAGGAATAAAAGTCCTTGAACACAAGTGTAAACAGAAGACTGAGATTATTGGGATGCTTGTGA
Source organism: Rhea americana (assembly GCF_003343005.1). NCBI lineage: Eukaryota > Metazoa > Chordata > Aves > Rheiformes > Rheidae > Rhea > Rhea americana. The sequence goes on from NW_028186446.1 coordinate 6,294,029, forward strand.
TATGTTTTACAGTACAAACAATATGTCACCTCCCCCTTAATCTCAGATTCACCCTATTGCCTTATGGCAAAGCTATGAGCTGCTCTATTTTCTCTCAGATTTTATCTCACATTTGTTAAGTCATTGTGTTTGGATTTAGTGTTCTTAATATCTGAGAGAAAAGTACTATGCCACATAATGTCCTTCTCCTTTAGTCTATTTTGCTATTTCTTGAAACGTAAAGCTAAACTCTAAACAYCTCATTCGTCATTATCTCACGAGGCTGCAGATTGTCACATCTGTGTCTCATAGATATGAAATGTGACCAAATCAAAAAATAGTGTTTTACATGTTGCATTGGTGCAAATGACTGAAAAGATGCATAGAAAAGAAGAATTATGCCTTTATAGGAGGACAATTTTATAATATAATAATAATGTATAATATAATATAATAAATATAATATAATATTCCTATAGGTATCTGAGGAGAGGTAACTATCTTAATAAATATAATATAATATTCCTATAGGTATCTGAGGAGAGGTAACTATCTTCTCAGATGATCTAATCTTGGAATTTGTGCTTGAGTAAAGATAGCTAATGGGAGTCATACCAGAGTAAAGACTTGACCTAGAAAGAATGACAATTTTTCAAGAAATCCAGAAGGAATTAAATCAGATTGAGGAAGAGAGAAATGAAATCATAGCAGTTTATTTAATTTTTCCTTTATACAATGCAATTCCTAACCTTAATTTGTATTCATTTTCCTTAGAGAGTTTTGATAATAGTGAGGTCTGATAAAGTGCCGAAGAAAAYGGTTACAACAATACATTTGTTTATTCATTGGGATATATATTTGAAGCAAGCAAGCTATCTAGACAGCTAGTCAATTCAAAGATTTTCTTATTGGTGATGCATTCATCCAATTCTCTCCATTTTCCCCTTCTTTGTGTCTTTGAGACTTGTTTCTTCTTAAATTAAGCCCCAAACCAGTATCAAGAACAGGAATCTCTGCCAGAGATACCTCTGACAGAGCTCTGTGGCCATTTAGAGTTATTCTTCATTTTTTTCTGGAGAGTTTCTAAYAGTTCCATAGCATTCAAGGGTCTAAGTCAAAAGAGCTGGATGGCAGCGAATAGCTGCAAACCACTGTACGTAAATACATAATCTTCCTGCATAAGAGATGCCGTATTGATTTTCATGGGAAGTAAGTTAGAAATAGTTCTGAGGTCAGCAGAAATCTAACCAGTTTGAGGTTAAAACTACCAATCTGTAAAAATACCKGTCCTGGGGCCTTTAGCTGTGTATGTAGCGGTGAAAGATATGATATCCTTCTATGTGCTTTACAGCATCAGAATCACTCACTGAGAGGTTATTTCAGTGAGTTATCCAGAAGACTGCTAGTAACATACATCAGGGCCTGAATTGTTTCCTTTCCCTTCTGCTTCCTACAGGGAAGGATTTCTATGTTAACATTATTTTTCACAGGGACTCAGGCAAAATAACAAGCCTCTGACCTTGTTCTCACCCGGCACCTCACCTGCTCTTGCACAGATGCACACTGTAGACACGACTGGCCCTCACATACCCAGGTAGAAATGATTTGTATTAAAAGAAAACAAAATGCAAGTTGAGAGCAATCATTTCAGGGATGCAGCAGGCATGGTCCCTCTCTAGAATGCCATRAGATACGATATTCTCCCAGGACAGGTTAAACATATATCTTCTTATCCTGTCTTATTCTTAGAGCAAATTCTCAGACTTCGGGGATGAAGCTGGGGCATTTGCATATGTCTGATTCACCTGCACTGCTGCCAAGGAGAGAAATATTCTGAGTTATACTGTGGGACATCTCAACAAAAATGAGGAACAAAATATCTTCCAAATGTTTTTGCTTTTTTCGCAGGATAATCCTCTCAAACTGTGATTCTTCACCATAAGCACGGTGTCAAATCTACTGTACCAGTACAATCCTGGCTATTTTCAAACAATATGGATTTCACAAATATTGAAATATATTGTGATGGGGAGAGATAAGGAGACAGCGTCTGTGGATATTGTCTCACAGTAAACCTACAGCTTCCTTGTTTTCTCTGAGAGCCTTAAGCTCTGCCACGATATATACTTGGGAGGTTAAGAGAGACTAAACATTTTTTGCGCAGATCTAGGCCTTCGGGGGGAGAGAGAAGGCTACCACACAATACTAGATTTGTCTRGTATTGCAGTACTGCTAATTTTTTCCAGTGCTCAGCAAAGGAAAGCAGGGGAGCAATAGTGATTCTCCCTGGCCTGCTTTTTGAGCTGCTGCTGCTGAAATGCTGAAAAACTGGAGCTGAGGAAAAACCGAGGAAAGTCTGAGTTGCACAGGAATAATAAAATGCTTGGCAAAATATGAAATCTAAAGGTATGTGTGGTCTTTTAGACAACAAAGCTATTTTCACCAGGGCTGGTAGACRTATTTGAGAAACTGATGTATTGGCACCTTCTGCAAATAATTTCAATAGGTTTTGTATACGCAAGCATTCAAAGCCTGTAATATAGTGGAGTTCAAAAATAGTATCAGAATGTAAGGTGGAAGCACCCTGCTGTTCAAAACAAAACAAAAAAAAAAGAAAAAGAAAAAGAAAGAAAGAAAGAAAAGAAGAGAGAAAAAGAAACAAGCAGGAAGATTACTGTTCCTCTGTGCATTTTCCTTTAGCTTTAAGAAACTGTTATGCAGTTGAAAAGATTATCTGGTGCTTCCTAACAAAGCTAGCTGGCTGCTAGCAGTCTCTTCATAGAGATTGGGCAATTTTCTGAGCCCCCATGCAGTGACAAAGTGAGTGCCAGTGATGAGCAGAAGAGATGTCAGCGATGACCTAGGAAGGAGGAGAAAGCGCAGCCCTTGACAGTCATGGTGGCGTGGTGTGGACAGAGAGCAGCATCAGGAGAGCCAGGGCTTCAACAGCTGCAGGCAAACAAGGTAACGTGCTCTTGGAGCTCTCCTGCAAGCATGTCTTTGCACACTGGAATAAGATATTTTATGACCTCCTTGGCATCAGTGGTGTCTGAGGTATACTATAGGCAAGTGGAGACCCTCAGCCTCCTCTTTTAGGAATTGTCAAATTAGAAGCTTGCAAGTCACAGATCAATCTGCAGATATTATCCCAGGTACCTCACAAAAGTTACAGCTCAGAAATAGTCACAAATAGTGACAGAAAACATAGTGTAAAGTTGGGACCCACATAATACAAAAATTCTAGTCACACRCTCGGTGAGACACACACACAGGGAAACAGTTTCTTATGGTTCAGTTGTTCATGTTCCACGGACAGATGCTTATCACTTCTTTTTTATGGTTTACTATGCAGTGACTCAACTCAGAACAGCATTTCAACTCAAAGTCTGGATGAAAGATTAGACTTTAACTGAATAAAATTTCTTTTTAAAGACACAATTTACTGGTTCACTTTTCATATACAGCACTGTCTGCTTCAGAGAGTTCTGGTCCGACAGGAAAACACTCTTTTTTTGCGAAAAGTACCTCTTCAAGCCATTTAGCTCAACCATCTCTTGTTATTTTGCTTTTTCCCCTCCATCTCTTACATATTAGGATAGTATTATTTGTAAACGAATTTCTAAACCACTGTTTTATGTTCTTTGTGTGTCACAGTAGATTTTGGAACWGTCAAGTCAAAGTGTTTATAAGCCAAACAGACAAATGGCTTGTGGAAGAGAAATAACTACAAATTCAGGGGGCAAAATCACATTTTTTTTCCTCTGCCCTACTTAGAGTGTTTATTTTAAATTATTTAAATGGTATTTTTGTTGTCATATAAAAAACATTAGTTAATGTGTAAAAGACACCCTGCAGACTGAATCTATATCTCATCCAGGCCTTAAGAAACTTCTTCGCACTTCTGTTTAAGTGTTTTCTTTAAAGACTAATGAGTTAGTAAATGTCAGAGTGCACAGAATCAGAGAATAGCTCAGTCAGCAGCTTCTAAATGAACGACTTATTAAAGAATTTTTAGTACAGCTTATTTGCATGTGCAAATTTAAACTACTACACATGCTGGCTCTTCCAAAAACATTCAAGTAGCAGTTACTGCTTTAGAATCAATGGAAAAAAGGTTTTCTTTTATTCCTTTAATATCTATATTTTTAATAAAAATATTTTTAAAAATCTTATTCTTAGACATACACATGAACAAAAAGCCTATGTTACAATAATCTCAATTTTTTTTTGAAAGTTAAGCTTGTTATATCAAGCTTATTATTTCTATGAGACTGAATTATATAAAGGCAATGAAATATTCTAAAGTTCCCGTAATCTTATATACTTTATATGATTTCTCTGCATTTTACATTAGTCATTAGATTAGATACAATTATATTTAACACCACCAATATGGTGGAATTTCTACTACATCAGTGAGCCTATAGACAAATCAAACCCTAATCTGATCTATGTTAAATGGAAGTTAAATGACAGTGTTCTGTTACCAAATAGGCCAGAGATCATTGACAAAGAGAAGGGAAATAAATACTTTCAGCTGACATCTGATAAACACTTGCTATAGATTTGATCTGTTTCCTGAGTATCTCATCACTTTTTTGATAGCTTTGCTCAGTCTAGCCAGGTATTTCCTCTCTACCTAGGATATACCTCTTCCTCCATATATTCAAGAACTTACCTCCTCTCCTCCACTTCCTACAGCTGCCCTCTCACATTGTTTTCTGAAGCAAGCATCTCTTGTCTCTGCATCCCTCTTTCTCTAGGAAGAGCTGCAAGGAATCCTTCCATTTGCTAAGGTAATCATTGTAGGAAAAAACTCATGAGGATACTTGGAAGAAAAAGGAGAAAAGGAAAAGAAATGGCTAGAAAAGAGAACTTAAGTCATCAACAATTTTAATTCAGCATTTTAACAYGACTTGTTCCATTTAAGAAAAGCCAACTTTTCCTTTTCAAAGCACATTTTTCGTTTAAAAATTAATCTACATTAAAAGAAAGGAGTAGGCTTGTTTTTAAAGAATCAGATAAATAACTTGGTGGGACAGAGGTAGGGAATTTAATACTTTATTTTGAGCTGTTCCAAACAAAGTTAACTATTTGCTACTTTTGTCACCATCATTAATGGCCAATTTAGCAACAAGCAATTATTGCTTGTTGCTAAACCAAAGAACAATCTCTCTGGCTTGCAGCCCYTTTTCTAGGTCACATCTTGGCACAACCCGTATGCTAAACTCATCAATCGCTCTTGACAACCAGACAATCAACTTGCCCATACAGCTTCCCTTTCCATCTTGTCCTTTTTACCTAATTCTATACCTCTTTTCTTCATACTGTATCCTTTGTCAGGTTAAGATCATATACCTGATTTATATACAAACTGCACTGATTTTGGCCAGATACAGAGTAAAAATCTGAAGCTCAAAGTTGATTTCATGTAGAAATAGTTTCTCAAGCATCTACTGTTATATTGTAAAAACGTTCAAAGCTTTCTGCTTGTGGGAGTACCGTAATAAATCAGATGGACTCTATCTATTTATTTACTAACACTGTTTACTGTTTTTAACTTTAATAGTCTACAAGATTGTTGGTAGAACACAAATTGAGCATTGTCAACATTTTGATAAGATTTTTAAGATATTCTAATATTTAACATGTTTGCTCTGATTAAGTGCTAATTTAAAACAAAACTGTTCCTTGTCTGATGTTTTCAAAGACATAACTTAYTGTGGTACTAGAGCTGTCATTGTTCTAATTAGCCAAGCCCTGAAGCTTTCCTGTGGAATTGGTTTGTAATCTATCTTATGTTTTAACAAGGAACAGTTAATGTATTTCATTGATAATATACAAAAAACATCTCCTTATTGAGAAGAGAATTTTCACATTGATGTTGTTAAAGGTTATAGACAAAATCCTCCTTCCAGACGCACTCACCGGGAGAATACACAGTTTCATATCTAGTATTGTCTGCTCTACTACAGATACTATAMTTCAAGCAAGACAGATTTTTAGCAAATAATTTACTTGTTAAAAGCCTGATTTTAGTCACTGAAAAATGATTTGTGAATTTTGGCTGGATACACCAGGTTTCGAGCAGTTTTTCAAGGTTAGACCCTCTCTCCAGATTGCAGGAGTAAGAGTCATTGCCCTTTGTCTAGCAGCCAAGTGGTTACCATGCTTCACAGGAGGCAGCAGCCAAGGTCAAGCTTTCACTTGACGGAGGGTGAACCCTTTCTCCACTGCACAACACTAATTATTACTTGCTCAGATAATCTCCATTGTGGTGTTCTGGCCTATCCTACCAATGGCATGACACTTTGCATAAATAATTAAATATTTGCTGGAAAATGTGTCCCACATGCATGTCCTACTTACCTGATAAGGAAATTAATCACTGGTGTGTGATTTTCACACATTTTTCTTCTGACTCAAGGTATAAATGGTCCAAGAAACCAAAGCAGTATCTGAGGTATGTAGAATGCTTTTTTTTTTTTTTTTTTTTTTTTTTTTTAATCAAATGGGGGAAAAAAAATGTCTGAGTTTGTCTAGCTTCCTGTGTCTTCATGTTTACTTATATAAAATTGTAATACCTCAATCAACAAGAAGCAGCCTCTGTTCCTTCATAATATGTAGTATTGTGGTGACTAAGCCATTCTCTGGCTATATGGTTTCAAATACTTTCAAATCTGAATAAAGATGCCTTACTTTAAGGTGGATATACTAGACTTTGCACTTTTCCTAGATAAAGGAAGAACACTCCCTCCACAGATTTTTGTATATTTAGCTCTGCTTTTGCTGTGCTTATTTGCCAAGTGCCCCCAAAATATTTCATTCCCCATGGAATGTTGTGTTTGACTTAAAATTTGTATTTCTTTGATTTTTATTTTTTTTACAATCAAAATGTTTTTATTTAGGATTGATCAAAATCTCTTCTTCATTTAGAATCATGGTTTCTAACATACAATCCTTATATTCCTTAGAAATTTTGGCCTAAGACTTGGCCATGCTCTTYTTTAGTCCATCAACTTTGTCCCTCCTTTAGCCCTGTCAATTTTTAATCCTTCATTCTACACCAAGTATAACTCTAATTCTTGTTTTTGACTTTGTTTAACCATAGTTACTATCTCTGTTCTCCACACTTTACTCTAGCCTTGYCTTAATCATTGAGCCTAGCCATCCACAACTTAGTCGTATTTCCTCAAAGCTTTAGTTCCACCTCCTGTAAAGAGAAAAAGATCTATATCTCCAGCTATTCCAAGAGAATGTACACAAAGTTAGAATTCTGCCTGTGGTACAGGTGTACAATAAATTCCTAAATATGTCGTTAAAGCTTGTGACATCCCCCTTTCTTTTAATTTGTTATTCACTTTTCCTTTACATCCTAACCCAATTGCTTACTGTGACAATCAAATTATGATGATAGAAATACCTCCTTCCTCATTCTCCTTAGATACCAGGAATAGTAGTAGGGATAACCATTTTGTAAGAAAATATGCTAGGAAAGCTGATGTCCACAGTGATATCAGTTTAGCCAGGAGATGCCTTGGTTTGCTGGAGAGTTTCTGTAAATAGAGAAACCAAAGATAATGAATGATCGAAACTGGAGTCCTAATATTTGCATCTAAGTTTAATTATTATTATCTAGGGTCTCCAAATAATAACATTTTCAAATTTAAATAAAGATTTATGAGAAACATATCCTTCCATAGAGGRTTAAAGTTAGCATTAGGAATTAACAAGGTCAGTGAGACTATGGTTTATTCAGGAGTAATTAATTTATTTGCCATACCAAGAGGTTTTGGTGAAAGGCAGCTCTAAGAAGAACTCATTCATAGAATTGCTGGTGGAGAAAATGATAGATTTAAAGCCATGGTTAGCAGTGAGATTTCAAGATCTATTTTGGAGAAGCCACAATCAGTGGCTATGTAAAGTTGCAAATCATGCAAAAACATTTTAGCACTTCCTGGAAGAATTTCTCAGATGCTTTCTCAGTCAGTTCCTTTTTCCTTCTTCTTCTGAGGTCCTGGCTCTGCAGCTGACCTGATGTGATAGCCAGTGCTGCTCCAGGTCCTATGGGTTACTCCCACTGCCCCCATGCGCCCTTGGCAAACAGGCCCGGACCACCACAGCCGCTGAGACAGGACCCTGAATGGACAGCACACCTCTGAATGGGACACCCAAAGCTGTCCTGGCAGGCTTCGCCTAGAATTCATCTGTTAAGGAGGAGGATGACCATCAGCCACATGAAACGGTAACCGAGAAATTGCAAAGAGACTTTTGAAACGGAGAAGTTAGCTTGAAAAGAAGTAAAAACGAAGCATGAAAATTCGTTGTATTGTGGATATTGGAATGGAAGCAGCAGCAGTCAAAACGAGGTCTGGCACTGCCAGAAGTTGCCCTGCGTCATCACGAGCTCTGCAAAGGCCACACAGAGCAGCCTTCCCGTGGGACACCGTGAGTGGCCTGTGCTGAGTGCCGGTACGGGGTGCAATGCGTGGGGACCTGCCGTGGGTGTGCGTGCGTGAGCCATGGGGGGCTTTTCTCACYGGTGTGGGGCTTAGCAGGCTGTTGGGAGCAGCACGGGTGCACACAGAGCTGGAGCACCCACATCGCCCGGAGGAGGGATGTGCAAGCTGGAAAACCCACCTTCCCAGGCAGCAGTGCTTGTGAGCTACGTTTCCACGAGGTGGGGGTTCACAGACCCTGTGGGGGATGCGGGTGCGACCAGCGCTTTGTGGGGGTAGTCACAGAAAGCTGTTCAGACGTCTGCAGCGCTATACTAACATTTGGTAAGCCTCTAATACTGCGGTTCATCGGTTGAATTGTTGGTATTGATTGTGAATGCATGGATCACTAATTGTTGGTTAATTATGTGTTGTTAATTAATCAAACTGMTCTTATCCTGATTTGGTTTAAAATTAGGCTGAAAGAAAAAAGTCTTTTTGCTCAAAATTGCCGACCAGTAGCAGAGAAGTCATGAAATGAGTAAGATGGACAAGAAAAAGATGACAGAGAGAATAGTGGTGAAAGGAACAAAGGATAGAAGGGAGGAGGGAAAAAAGATTTGCTTTCTTTGAGCACTGCTATAGGTTTTTCTTTTTGTTAGGTATTCTTGAATCCATCTAACTGATTTCTATAGCAGAAATGTGTAATTTCGTATTAATTTCAGAGGGGGAAATACCTCATAGCTGTGAAAGGTCACTCACATAAAACTTRAGAGAAAGACTACCTAAATATGCATACAATAAATACAATGACACCTTGCTACTTACTATTATAAATAAATCCATCTAAATTCTGTATTAATCACCATCCTCACTTGCTATGAGCTAGTTGGTTGACTGARGTGAGGTATCCTTTGCTTCTTGTTTGCTGTGAGAATTGTCAAGGAGTTCTCAAAGGGGAAAAGGATAAAATTAAGAGTCCTGTGTGTCACAGACAGCTCATAAGTATTCTTAAATATCAAAAAAATTAGAGGGATTTGTTCCTATACACTGCATTTTTTTTTTCACACAGGCCCTATATTAGCCAGCATACACAATACCGAGAAACACAATACTGAGAATTTTTTTCAAAACAGAACATGAGATCTTGGACTGGTGGCAAAAACATAGGGTTGGTTTTTGGCTCTTTCTGCTTTTTTCTTTCATTTCATCTTGCAGCTATTTAAAAATAATTTAGAATAGGAACTAAGYCACTGATAGTGGTTAGTATTTCTGCGCCTGATACCTGCATTCTAGCTGAATAGCCTCTAATGCAGACAAAGTGAAAGAGCTGAAGGTGCTTGTGTTTTGTCGATGGTGCATGTTTGAAAGCTAACTTGCCTTTCAGAGGAAATAGGAGAATTACTTTCAGATCAACAGTGCAAGAAATAGGAAAAGATACATGGATAAAGCAAAGTTTTGTGAGAAAAGTTTTACTATCTTTGTATAAAAATAAGATATGTATATGTTAAAGTTTGTTCGGGGCTACAGATTTTTTAATAGGTATAATTTTTGTAAATCACAGGCACAATTTTTTTCTTCTACTATTATTTCCACCCCGATTTAAGTCATTTAGATGTCAAGGGACYGGCTAAGAGTACACAATTGCTACTTAGATGTTTAAATTAACTAAATTGAGCTTGAAGTTAATTACTTTGCAAATCACTTGCCCAGTAAAGGCCAATTTGACAAGTTGAGTATATATAGTATTTGTTTATACATCATGGCCAATATTCATGCTTTCTTCCTCCATACAATTTATGCAATCTTATATCAGATTCTGTGAAAGAWACAGTGTCATCCATTCCCATCACAGCGTCCAAACATGATTACTAGAGAACATGTTGATGAACATCATTAATTATATGTCAATCTTGTAGTCCTTTAACAACTGAATCCCATGTCACTTTCTCCATTCTTTTGCCCATGACTGATATTCAAATAATCATGCTCATTTTTTTGTATACTGGCACTCTCTCTGRCAAATTCCTCTCAGCCTTCTGGAGTTCTCATGCTGAAAAAAAATTGTACTGAAAATTAATATACTTCAAGTTAATTAATATACACTRCCTTTTAAACTAATTCTTTTATCACTTCTCAGTGATATCTGCAGGTACTAATGCAAACTTTTCATTTCAGTGAAAACAAAACATTTCAGTTCACATCTTCCCTCTTACTGTACATCCTACTGTATTATAATAATAAAAATAATCTGTTTTTAAATTCAAGATATGAAATCATCATTTTGAAATAGTAAAGAATCTTTTGGGGGGAGGAAACAGTTAAAATACAACATTGTATTTTACAACATRTATTTATTATTTTTTATGAAACAAGTTTTGGAAAAACAGTTGTAAATTTATGAATGACTGAACATCAGCAAAAGGGTATTCTCCCTGGAAAATGATTTCATCAGAATCAGACATATTTCTGTGTCTTTCTTTAAGAAATCCAGAAAAAAAAATGAAATTCACAGTTACATGATAACCAAAATTTCGTTATAAAAAGGTACATCTTCTTCCAGAGCACTGACTTTTTTTACAGTTGTCTTATAGCTTTCTGCTGCCAATCACTGTTGAATATAGAATGAATAACTAGAGTTGTTGATTTTAAAAACTCTATATCAAAACTATTATAAAGGGTCCCAAAATACTAAGTTTGCACCATGAAATATTAAATAGATGCTGTTGAAGACTGATGATAGGCTTGTGATCTCAGAGTTTGGGCGATTTCTTCTTGCTCTTTAGCTTGCCTTTCTTTACTGGTTATCCCCAGGCATGGGAAGTCAGAATGACCCAATTTCCAAAAATGAGTTGTAATCACTAAGGATTTTTTTTTAAGACATTTCAGGATATAGTCTGAAATCCTGATGGAAATAGCAGTGAATAGCTCATCACCCTCAAGGAGGATGAATCTGAACCATTTTCTGAGACAAAGACAAATCAGGTATATGAAAACCTGCACTGAGCTGAGATACCTGCTAGGCAAAATGTCTCTTATCGCTAAATGTAAAGTTTCAGTTCTGAACTTTATAGACGTTGTGTAAGAGGTTAGGGGGTTCTGAGATGTAAAATGGATCTGAGGCTGCTGGTATCTTTAAGATCAGGCAATAGGTTGAAAAGACATCTTGTTCAGATAGGGACTGATAATACAGAAATATTGTGCTATTTCCCACTACAGACTTGATSCTGAAGAAACTCTCAGATGGAAATAGCTGATACTGCTACTGTCAAAGGAGAAACTAGAAATCTATAGCAAAGCTCATCTTGCTTTAGCTAGATAAACAAACTGAAGAGATGAACACAAATCCTTTCTTTGGGTATTTATTTCTGTGTCAGGAACCAGTATTTCCCTCTAGGTTTTCCTCTCTAAACAATTATACCYGTTGGAATATAATGAATGACTCAGTATTTCTGTTCTAATATTATGAGTTACTATGACTATATTAATTAATGTTTGTACCCTGCTTTTTTCTTTTTTCCTTTCAGAGCCTTATTTAACATAAAAGAAAAAGGAATTTTGACAGCTTACATGTACTGCTCAGTCACCTTTGTATGTTATGAAAATCTGAAAATCAGTAAATTTGGAAAAAAAAWTAAAGTTTTTTTTTTCTTTTTCTGGAAGACAATAATATCTACTTAATTAGGCACACAAAAATAGGACTTGTTCCACACCAGACATCATATTCTAATATTCCAAAGAAGTTATTCAGCAATGCCTAAGAAATTTTAGAAGGCTGAAGGACATAAAATATGTGTCATATTTCCCCTTCCTAATAGCAGCATCCTGGGAGTAGCAGCCATTAGGATGAAAGAAAACAGGCAGACAATTTCGTAGATGATGGCAATGACTGTAAAACAGCTTTGGAAATCATGCAGCAACCACAGCGATAAACAGTGCTGAGCAGTTATCACACATTGGAGGTGATAGAATAAAACTTATAAATTCGTGGCAAATCATTAATAAAAACATCTGCTCATCCTATAATGTGAATGTCACATGGATTAAATGTGCTACATCTTGTGGAGGACAATAGTTCATAACACACCAGTTAAGTGGAACAGAATGAGGATCATGTCAGGTACAGATAGGTTGTATGCGTAGTGTTGTGAGACAAAAATCAGGACTAATACAGACGAGTATCTARAGGTCAGAAAGGTAGGAGATGCTTCTTTAACATAGAGCTGCCTCACACTTTCGCATGTGAATCTAATATAGGCCTTTGAAGGGTTTAGACATCTTAGCTGACCCCTTAGGAACTAACTTAATAATTCATTAGAGTGGGCACATCCCAAAGGTGGAGGATTAGAAAAAGTTAATTTCTTCTACTATTATGAAAGAAATACCACTGGCAATAAGGAAAARCAGTGTTATCCCTACCATGGATGTAAAGAAACAGCTGAGATAGGCTGCCAATGTCAGTTTTTGCAACACAGACAGTTTTAGCAGCACTGTGTGTGTACATGTGCTGTGTGTCACCAGCTCGTTAAAGCAGCCAAGCTTAGGAATTGCTTTTCCAAGTCAGTCTCACYGAGTATAGTTTAGATTCTGTAAGCAATGCACCTTGAAGACAGAACAGGTAAATGGATTCAGGCAGAAATGAATCAGCTGAACCAGTATCTAGCAATTCAGCGAAGTATGTTCGCCCTGAGGGGGTGCAAATGTCAGCAAAGCGGCACCGTTCGTGAACAGGCTGACATGTGCTTCAGTGCTCTAGATTCTGGACGGCAGCACCACAGCTCGCTACCTGAGCTGTGCTCCTAAYATTTACAGTAATGCACTGAGCCGAGCTGGGAGCAGTGGAATCACCTGAGTGGACCAAAAGATTTGATGRTGCTAACTACTTGATATTTATACAATTCTCTATTTAGCTTTATATTTTACCAAATTCAAGTGGCTTATATTTGCTAATGCTTAATCATTAACTACCTTCTGGTATTTCTGTAGGCCTGAAAATATACAACAAATAAAGAAGGTTCTTATGAGGGTATTCATATAGTTTAGTTAACGAGGTTAGAAGATGATTATGTTTTTTCAACTCCCTGAATAGATGATTTTTGGGGCCTAAAATAGAGAACTCTGTTTTTTGTATGGCCTCCAGTGGGAAACTGGAGCACTTATGCTGGCATCCATCTCTGAATATCTTTCTGAAGGCTTTTCTCATTATCTATACACGGCATTTGTGAAAAATCACCCTGTAGGCAAGTTGACTGGGCAATGCGGGCACCCTCAGAAGGCCATTTTGTTGTGGGGAAGTTGTCCTCACAGGTAGGGAAAGGGCAGTAAAGACGTGAAAATATAGCTCGCAAAACTCTGCTACACTCTTCTATGGACAGGAGTATCCAATACTAATTAATACTAGCTAATCCTGAGGCTGGATGAAGCTCAGTCCAGGASTTGGATAACGGGTGCTCCCAAATATAAGCTGGAACATCAGGGCTGCTCACATGGGCAGGACATATCCTAAACTGATGAGCTCAAATGCAATGGTTGGACTGTATGGAAAATATTATGCAAGGAAAGTAGTTGCACACATTAGTGGGATATCTAACGTTTTTAAACAGCTAAGTTTTTCATTAATTTGTAGCTTGCTTTCACCGCAGATGGCTCTATGCTATACTATATTTACCCAGTAGGAGGGGGACTCATCTCATCTATCTTGCATCATCAGTGTTAGAAATCYAGCTGTCCATGGCTTCCCTCCATAGACAGTGAAAAGAGGCAGCCCCTGCAGCAGATTATCTGGCCTGGATGAAGATCTTAACTGTCTGGAAATTTCTCCAGAGTTTTAACTATTGACGCTATCAGGCACCGGTGTTAATTATGTTTCTACCTGACAAACCTGTTAGCTATGACAAACCCATGAATATACAGTAGCTTTCTCTTTACCTTGTTTCCTTTATTTTTCTCTCTCCTCCTTTCAATATTTTTAAAGTCACTGTGYATTTTTGAAGGCTACCCTGAGCCCTCTGATTTTTTTCTACATTGTTGACTCAGCAATTAACATTGGTTTCGGTCTATACTGTCTCTTTTAGCTTTTCCATTAAACTATTTACAAGTGAAATTATTTTAGAAGTTCAGTCCAAGTCAATTAGCATGGTAACTTCTAAACAAAGCAAAACTACAGCTTGACACTGATTTTTTGTGGGTCACTGTATTGTTTTTCCTTTTCACAGTTGTATCTCAACAAACTGGAATTCAGTTTTGTATTTTAAAAATCCTGATGCAGACTTGTTTTTTTATCTCATTTCTAATTTTATACTATCAGCTTTGCCAACACATTTTCATTGAGCAACATCTAACAGAAACATATCTCTTGAAAGAGCAGGGAAAGAAGGAAGGCACTTAGGGAATTCTTGATGTGATTACACCATCTTTCACAAAATTAACAGAGGAGCTAACTTCCGTAAGACTTATTCATGAAGAAAAGATCCTGAATTTCAATTCTGAGTTAGGACACATCTCTAACATCAAATGTCTGCTTTAGAGTGGTAACACTGTAAGCTGGAGGCAGCACTATTTCATCCTATTGCCTGTGTAGTATAACTGCCTGACCTTGAATCAGGTGAATTTCAGTCCTTTCACGCCATTATATTTATCCTATGTCAACAGGGTAAAACCATAATCCTGTCCCATGATAACCGTTCCTCCATCACAACAGCAGGACTGCAAAGAGCCATACTTTGATGCAGCTTGTGTTGCAGTTTGTAAAAACTTCAGGTTTTTCATTTCCCTTTTTTGAAAAGAATACTGTTTTGCAGGTGATAAACAATATAAAAAAATAATAACAAGTTAACAGGGATCTAGAAAACCCCTTTGGACAGTTACCAAATGCCCCTTCCTCAGCCAGGACTGCTGATGCTAGCGGAGGGTAGCAACCCCCATTATTATCCTAATATGTGGTTCCCTTAGCTTCTTCATCCCTGTTTTCAAGCTGGACAGCATCCTTGTAGTTGTAGATGGCTACTATTAGATTCAAAAATATTCGGATATAGCATATAGAAAAGGTGAAAATAACACAGTGACCTGCACATGCAGAGGAGAAGAACATGGACCCTTATATGCTGTCTATATATTGGAAATTTTTCATATGCACCTTCTGTATATTCTGAAAAAAAAACTTTTTGGTTATTCTTAATTATGTCTTATTAATGTGAATTAGAGAGTGCTTCTCCTGCATCTGAAAAAAAAAAAAATCCTTGTAAAGTTGCTCCTTTATGGATATGGGATGAAGTTCACCATTTAAATTTTATTTTCTCTAAGCACGGTGAGATATTGCAGCCTCACTAGTGTTGTAATATAGAGGGGCAGTCCCTCCTAGACTTTTTTTTTATCCAACATTGGTTTTCCAAGAAATGTTTCACTGGCACTCTTCAACCTAATAAGATTTGCTCAAGCTAGAATGAAAGTTTGTATGAACAGTTAATGCTTCTTAGAGCTGCTGGCAACACTTAAATACTGTTAGGCTTAGAAGAGAACATGTCCTATAATGGATATATCAAAAAAAGAGAACAGTGGCATTGTGCCTATCTTTGACAAATCCCATCTATTTGAATCTTCTCAATCCAAGGAGGAAAAAAATAGTGACAGGATATTGCAATGGGCTGCACACCACAGCTACAGCTGCTTCCATCTAACATGCCTTTTAAACTGCCTGGTGCCAATACTAGAAAAGGAGAATACCTGCTTCCTTACTCTGACTATAGTTATGTCATTTGGTTAAGGCAAAAATGTAATCCGGAACTGCATTAAATGGCTCCAAATATCAGAGCAAGTGGGGAAATAAATAASTACCATAAAAACGTGGCAATCATCTGGAACATGGCAGCAAAAATATATGTCCCTGTGTAAGCTCTGAAAAAAGCCTGGAGGGATACAGTGTCAGCAGGGAAAGTTAGTTAGGATGTTAGATACCTGTAACACCTCAGTGAACAGTGCAGTGCAGAGGAGTCGAAAACAGGAAAAAAATCTTAGCGTATACTGGATCAAAGGGAATGACTGGATGTAGCATCTTGTATTTCCTGATAGGGTTGAAAATTAGTAATCCTTCCTTGGCAGTTGGTTTATTATTATTATGACAACCTCAAGCAAACTACAATTGACGGCATTCATTCCTACTCCTGACCATGTTATTGAAAGGGCTTGCTTTTTTCCCTCTCTCTTTTTCTCCCTCTCTCCTGTTTTGAATGAAGAATTTGAATGAGTGTTTCCATTTATATCTAGTAAGTACTGTTCACAGAGAGCTTTTTCTCCCCCCGCTTTGTAATTCACCCACATCAAACTGAAAATACAATAAAGGCATGCTGTTCTTTTAAATCACGTTGTGAGCCTGGGCTAACTCCCATTGCCATTTTCTCTTTAACACAAGTAATTATACTCTTCAACTGCCCTTTGACTCTCTGTGGACCAAGGGCAGTCCTGCGTGGAAATGAAGTTAATTAATTCTGTTCACTGGAGTGGAGTCTCTTAACTGTGGTGAGGTAGCTTGTTTCCACAGGTTTGTGCCGTTAGCTGTAAGCAATTAATTTTATTTTTCCTTTCTAGGATGCTCCTGTTGGCCCTAGTATCCTGTCTTTGCAAATGGCGTATTCAGTGTGAAGAAGGAGTCCAAATCTTCATAAAGAACTGAATGTGACTCCACGAGGARGCTGGCAAATTTTGCAGGTAAAAAATCCCAAATCTTTTGGATCAGCCTATGCAAATGATAAGGCCAGGGCCTGCGGCACAAGTTTTAGCAAAGTGCTGAAGCACATGTTTATTTAAGCATGTAATTAGGACTTGCTATTTTCTTCTCAGAGTGCTTTACTGAAGAATGCAATCTTAATTCACCTAAAATTACTTGGGAATGCATAAATAATATGTAAATTGTTCACAACAAATAGTTTTAGCTAAATATAACACTTAAAATATATGTTTGGAAATAGCAAAAAGTTATTTTGACACTGACAAATAGAAATACTCTAACATTCAAGCTAGATTTACTGATACAATGCAGGTACCATCGGTCTGTGCATATAGTGTCAGTTTTCTCCCTTCACAARAAAAGGAAGAGGATTAACTCTCTCTTATCTGTGTATCTTTGGCTGCTATTTTCAGGTTTTCTGATTGAAAACTGCAATCAGAACCCAATAATATGTTTAAACCACTACCTATATATGTCATTTTGAAGTGAAGCAGTTATATTTTGTATTCACTAATTAGGTTTTTGTTGGTGAGGATTAAAATGGCTTGAAGTCTGGTAGTTACTAATATTACTTGAGGCAGTTCTGTTCCAGACTATGCTCCAGTGAATATTTAACTATTTTATATATACGGATTCTCGGTAGAGAATATAATGCACAGACATTCAGTCACACAGTCAATGGGCCGGTGTTTAGGGTACTCTAAGGTGTACTCTTACCGTACCCTTACAGCCAGCCACTCTAAGGTGACTGGCCTCAGTTCATATCAAGGACCAGAGCATGGATTTTAATTTAGTATCCCCCATGTTGGCTCAGTGACCAGCAACTGAACTACCTCTGCTAAAAGATTAGGCTATTTTTTTCTTTTTTTTTCTTTTCTTTTTTTTTATCAGGTTCTGTATTTTTTTTCTGAAAATAAATTTTGGAGGTGATACTACCATTGGGCATGGCAGTCACAATGTCCCACAGCAATAAGACATTCTGAGGTACAGCATACCTTGCCTCATCTTTCAGTAGTGTCCAAAATCATGGAATATTTTTAGAGTCAGAAGAAGCTGGGTCATTTTTACGTTTTCTCATGCCTACCTGCATTTTGGGGTTCTGAGAGGAAGAGAAAATATAAATCCTAATTTAAAGCATGAGTGATTGTTCTCATAATATTTCAAATCCAGTTAGAACTAGAAGGCACTGGAGATCCACCTGGGAACGCCTGTCTTAAGATTTGAGTCAAGTTTTAAGTCTGCACCAGCTGGATAACTGCCCTTTTTTTAATTATTATTATTATCTGCAAGGCACCAAACTTATTCAGGTCTCTATCTACAAACCAGATTCATTTAGGTAACAACTTTCTGATTTCTCCAGCTACACCCAGCAGGACTCTAGAGGATTAKGCACTTAGCTAGATTTATACTCTATATCCATATGTATGATATATATTTAGGTGAAGGGCCATCACGCAGATTATGACAGCTTAGTAAACTATATAACTCGGTTATGTTAGAATAAGTGGTCTTCAGTTCCAACTATAATCAGAATTCTGTTCTATTGCAGAAYAATTAACGAAACAGACACCAAAAAATTAAATTTCCACTAAATTAGTCATTTAAAAGAAATCTGTCTCTTGGAAGCCCTTTTTAGATAAAAAGCCAACTTTCAGTACTGGCCATTTAAGTCAAGGACAGTGAAAAGCAAGTCGCATTCAATACAAGAATTCAAGCTTCAAAGGGTTATCCTGAATTGGTTCACTGACAGAGAATTATCCAAGCAAAGGTCAGGCACTCATTAAACCTTATCTGAAGCCAAAGTTATATGTTATGGTTTATTGCCTCAAGTACCAATTAATAAAGAATTAAAGAAATGAAAAACCAATGATTCATACCTTTGCCGGGAGAACACTCATACTTCAGCATAATCTAAAATATTAATAGTCATTTTAGTCATGTAGTATTTTATTAGCCACTTAACTCTGTAGGTTTTATCAAAAGATATATGACATTCATTTTTAACAAAATACTGAGGAGATTTGGGGAACATTTACTCAAAATCTAATAAAGTAGATCTGAGAGATATTTTCAAATGGAAGCCTAAAACACAGGTATCAATTATTAATAAAGAAGAAATGCTTAATAATAGGGGTCTGGTAGAGGCCATAAAGAAGTGTTGAAATATCACTGTGATATCAAGGGCAATTGTCTTCTAAGGAAGCTGCAACAGAAAACATTAAGTGCTGTAGCAAGTGTACAAGCGCTCTAATGCATTTTGCTCAGAAGAGGACTTCTATCAGGCTTACTTTTATCATCACAGGCATTTCATTAGTTTGACATAGTCTAGACAGCTCTCCTCAATGTTCAGAGAGTTAAATGCTCCAGCWATAGCAATTCCCATTCACCCGCATGACTGTCTTCAAAATACTCTTATTTGCTATTATTTTCACCAGCAGCATATGCTCCAAACCACCTAAGGCTCTGAACTGATGCCCTTTAGCATGCTAAACTGAAAATATGTTTGCACCTGCAGATGCCAACAAGGTTGCATCTGTCACAGAGCACTTTCTATTGTCCTTGTTATCTGTCACATTAAGAGCTGGAAAACACAAGTCATTGGTGATTCTGAATGAAATAAAAATGGCAAAACTAATGTCCAGCCAGAGAGAGAAAGCTGAGACTGCAGATAACCTCGGAGGTCAAATAAAAATAACACTAAAAAAGACTTGCCTGTAGCAGTGAAAACAGAAGAAATTGATGCAAAAAAAAAAAAAAAAATCTGATAATTGAGTCCATGTATAAGTAAACTTGACTACTTCATCTGGTAGCAGGACTCTTACATCTCTTAAAATACTTTCGCCTCTCTGTTTACACAAAGAAAGAGTTTCTCACCACTGTAGTGGCAGCTGAGCTCATCATGGAAAAGTTTGTCCTTCATGATTCCTTATGTTTTAATACTCAATATATATAGTCAACCACTGTTATCTTTTACTTCTTCTCTGTTGAGGCACATAGGTTGCTGCWCAATAGTCAGTACATTTTCCTGTATATTTGGATATTTCTTACTTGCTCTTATTACATTCCCCTAGTCAGTATCTAATGAGATCTGGTGGCTTGCTCTCTGAAATTTCTTACATTCTTTCCTCACATATTCCACATGTGCATTCTTCTACACGACAAATTAAATTAAATGCTGGCAAATTGAATGATGTAGATCCAAAGTTCTTTGAACCTAATATAGGAATTTTCAATCACCTTTAAATCAGGTTCTTGAATTGTATTTAGACTGATCTCATTACTCTGCACGGTGTCATTGTCATACTGGAGAAAATATATTATTGAAATTATGAAGTACTACATAACACATAATCAGTGTATTCTTCTTTAAGTAACATCTCAAGAGTATATTAGAAAACATTATGATTCCTTTTCTTTCTGAAGCACATGAATTGGTTCCCATTTTTGGCATGGGACTTTCTGTCTAAGCATTCTGCAAACAGAATAGATCTGCAGCAAATCTGGAGCTACCTGTCCAGGTGAGTACTGAAGCACTAGTACAGTAGTGGGGGGTGTCATGTAGATTAATTAGCCATTGCATTACAGTAGCTTGGTGTATATTGCCTCAGGGGCAGAGATTTGACACAGCCTTTTACAACTAAGTTTAACTAAAAAATTGAAAGTAGGCTATCTTCTCATATGCAGTGTCATGGTGCTTAAAAGCCTGGTTATATTCATGCCTGTTTCACATTACCAAATCCTGACACACTGGAGTACAACTTTGCATTGAAGTTTTTTGGAACTGAGACTTTAAAAGCAGTGAAACAAGTATGGAAGGGATCTTTGTCAGATGTATATATGAACCCCTGTGTTTATCTGGTGGAAAGATTCACAGAGCTGAAGAACAGACAGGATGGTTATATAAGCTCTTCTGACCTGTAATGTAGCCCACACGAATCTCTACATCAATCCTGTACCAAGCCCTACAACCTCTTGTGGAGGTAGCAAGTATTATTTCAAAATATAAGTAGGCTTTGTTCAGAGCTCACTGATAGGAACACTGCATACCCCTGCATATCTGGCCGATAATTGCCCCTCAGTGTTAAAAATGTGTTTTGTGTTTTGTTTGAGCTTGTCTGGCTTCTCTCTGGCTTATCCTGTCTTGTCTGGCTGCTTGCTGCTAGACAATGTCATTGACATCAGGGACTAATAATTCCAGTAAAAATTCTATTTTCAACAATGTCTGCATGCCAGGGTTTATCTCTTACCATGTACCTGTGAGGTTTCCATCTCTATTCTGCAGAGAAGAAAAAGGTATGGAGATATGACGCACTTTTTCAGGCACTCAGTATAGTAGGTTCTTCGGAAAGCTTGCCTTTTTAGGATATTAGAAAGGTTTACTAGCCTCTTACGGTTTTTATTTTTGTAGATTTTAAACAATAGGAAACTAATGTGCTTTTAAAGGAGGAAACTAATTGTTATATATTATCCTCTGAAGTGTGTTTAAATATTTCTCTTTCAATTTGTGCAATAAGGGAACTATTTAAAAGATATAGCAGGGTGCCTGCCACTTTTGTCCTCTGTAGGAGGAAAATACATAGTAGCATATGCCAAGCCTTATTCTCTTCCAAATGCTAACATGAGCGGATGTCAAATCAAATCTCTCATAGAAACAGAAATGCAGCTGCAGGTATTATGTTTGGCAAATCCCTTCTGCTACTGATCTTTCAGTTTCTGTTTCTATGTTTACTTCATTTCCTCAGAATAATTACCAGAAATTTGCATCTCAAGATATAGTATGGATGTGTGCATGTATGCATATGCATGCACGCATGTGTGCAAACACTTTTTAATCACTATATTGTAGCTTTTGACTAATCTGCCAAGTGTCTCAGTGAAAATAACAAAAAATCCTAGAAAAAATAAATGAATAAGATACTCGATGTGTTTATCTTTTCTGTATCTCTTTTTTCTTTGCGTATGTACAAGCATTCTTTAGGAAGAATAAAAAAAGGTGAATTATGTTATAACTTAGTCTCTGCAATAGATTTTATTTCATATCATTTTTAGATTGTATGCAATTCTGTAGTGTGTATATATTCTGTAGTGTGACTTCCAGTACAGTGTATATTGAATTTTTTTTTTTTCATTTTCTGTCCCCTCTGGCTTCCAGTTGCTAAAGCCCTAAATTTTATTCCATCATTGTTTATAGAAACCTACCCAAAAATACTTTTTCCCCCAGACTATTCTGTTAATGTAAAACAGAATGCACTTTCTCTGCTTTACAAAATAGAAACCTGTGAAGCCAAAACAGCTGAATACAGATCGGTTTACCTTCTGGATTTCTCTGATTAAATCCCAAAGGAGGAGCTAGAAAGTGCTGTATGGTTTCAGAGTTCCCTTCTGAAGACAAAGGCATCCCTGACAGACAATTCAAACTTGGATATTCAGCACCAGGCATTTGCAACAGCAACAACTGGATTTTTGTTCTTGTTCCTCATTCGTATATAATTCCCTGCACATTCAGAGGATTACACACTGTTTATGCATCATGAAATCTCACTGAGTCCTGTTTCTTTACAGTACTTACTCCTGCTGCTAAAAGGAAAATAGGCTCTAACAATCCTCTTTTGGTGCCAAAGCTGCTGCTACTGAATGAACACATCCCGCCTGCAGTAGTCTGATTGATCCCTGTGATCCCTGCATCCAACAGGAGTTCAAAAGAATTCTGCTACTCAAAGGACTAAAATTGTATTCGGTTAAGATTTAGTGGCAAACTGAAGCTCGTTTGCATAACAGCAGACGCTATTCTATCTTTCAACTCCATAGCATAACAAAGTGACRCTGAACTAGTTCAAATTTTGGATGGCCTTGACACCCTCTAGAGCTAAAATCTGGTGTTTCCTAGCTGTGAATCCTCCCATTTGCTCCCATGGGCAATAGCTCATGTTGCTGAATTTAGCCACAGGTTGTAGCTCGACATTAAAGCAGGATAAGCATACTTGGGACAAATTCAAAATAATAATTTCTAAATAATCTAACACAYGGTAGCTCCTTGCACAATTACTGTTAAGGCCATCTTTGCAGCTTATCAAATCTCATTGCCTTTAAAAGCTCAGTTCTGCTGCTACAGAGTACAAACCATACATCCATATAACTCCTTGCAGTATTTGGTAGGCTGAAAAGATAGGTTTAATAGATTGCTGTGAAGAGTGGAGAGAGGAAAGGTTTTTCTGTAATGGAGAAGGTGTAGGTGTTATATGAAGCCTGGCAGTATGACCCACATTAATAAAAATAGATGTTTAGACTGGAGGGACATTATTTTTGTAATTTCCTTTATATTGGAAGCCAATGGTCCACCCACACACTCAAATGCTTCTGATTCTCAATTTAATTGTCCCTTTTCTGGAGAGAGAAAGGATTAAAATCTATTATATGCTACGATGATCCAAAATAATTTGCAGCTGCAAAGCTTGAACATTGACAAGTTTAAGTATATCAAGTGCTAGAAAATATTGGTCCAGTACTGGTGCTGGGTCAGGTTGCTAGTCTCATGCAGCAAACCTTCTTTAGGTAAGAATAGCTGAAAGCTAATGTTATTCTTCCRGTATAATTAAGGCCGATTTTAGTTCAAAAGAAGAGCTACATCTGAAAGGGTTGCCAGAAGGCTAATATTTGTATGCAGATACCTCTTACAAATTAATTACATAGATAACAATATGTGGCCATACCATTCTGGTACAAAATTGGCCCTTAATAAAGCTATCAATACTCACAATTCTCAGTGTTTCAATGTCATACAGAAAAAAGGATGTGTTCTCCACTAAGAAATTGATGTCACTGTTTTGTTGTCATGTTTTGGAATCACTGTTCACAGACGTATTAGACTAATATTTAAAATACTACTTATGTATTTAATAAGGAATATTTGGTTCTGTGAATAGACTATGCAAGATGAATTTGCACTAAAAAATGCGTATGTGATGTATGCATGCATATTTGTCCAGATATAATATTTAGAACTGTACTTGGTGCAAAAATGGATCTTGCCATCATCTTGGTTAGTTCTGCAGATACACTCTTTAGTGAATTTTGAAACTTCAAAACCCCAAGGAGAGTCCAAAGAATATCAGTGACGTGAAGCTTACTCCACAGTGAGTATTTTTTTGTCATTTGAGTGGAAGTCCAGCTTGGAAATATCCCGGCCAGGCTAATTTGCAACAGAAATGGATATGCACTTAGGAAAGCACTGTCGTTTTATTCACCGAAAGGTAAAATATAGTTTATACCTTTCCATAATTATACTCAGAGTAATATCATGAAGMACACTGCTTTTGTTCGTACCTTGCTATGTAGTCATGAATGCATTTACCTTATATTTGATATAGTACAGATGTAATAATACTACATAACTTTCTCACTACATATAGGCAAGCTGATAATTGTAATGTCCTTTGAGATATGCATTTGCATAGTATCTAATTAAAGAGTATGTGTTAGTAAATAGATTCTGGTTTTATAAGTTTTATAATTCAGATTCTGATTTTTGATTTTTTTTATTTTTTTTAAAAAATCTTTTATATTCATAAATAATATCCTTTCTTGTTCTTTCACAACATTATTGAGTGATTTTGCTAGATTGATTGATGTCTAGCGAATTTTTCTGGGAATTAATCACAGTCCCTTTTGGGAAAGTGTTTTCATCTTGTCACTAACTCTCAACAAGATATGCCGGGCCAAGGTCATTAATGTGTTTGGATTTATAATAGTGGAGTGGGGGGTGAGGGAGAAAAACTAATTTCTGTAGCTCCTTTGCACTGTTGTACTGAGCATTTCTATTCATTCAGAGAAAGAGCAGAAACTTGCCTTCATTCTGGTAGAAGCTATTCCTATTCCAGAAACTGCAAAATATTCCGCGGTGACTTATAATAATAGTGAATACTCTCTKAATTTATTTATTAAAAGTTAAAGTAATTAAAAGGGGGTCAGAAGTATTAGATGTACTTTGCCAGAGAAGAATTGAGGCACAGATAAGATTAACTATTTAAGGCYGTGTATTAGGCCAAGTGGGACAGCTAAGAGTAAATTTCAGGCTTCCAAGTTTTATTTACCAGTCATACTCGTCTGCGGTCTAAGAATTGGGAACTGCAGGCAAGAGTCTTGAACATACCTGTGATTTTCTGTAGAATATTGAATATTGTCTCTCACTTGGCAATACATGATTGCCTAAAAATTCTGTAAAATRGAATTGAACTTAGGAATTAGTTGGGGGGAGGGGAAAAAAACAAGTTTGGAGGTTTGGCCAAAAGTCAGTGAAAAGTTAGAGGTCTGGCCTCCTTTTAAACAATAGTCTCCTGTTTAACATTCTCTCTAGGGATGTCAGGAAATTAAATTCAAGTCTCCCCACAAATGGATTTGTATTTGGATTGCCCGTTTCCTAAGGAAATGCTCAAAGCAAGAGGCTGTAAAACAAGTTTCCTTAATTTCTTGGAGCTATTCCACTTAGGAGCAGCCTCCCCCTTATTCATTGGGCCTACCAAAATAAAAACACCAGAATGACAATAGGTTGGTGGTTCTGGTATTCATACGCTCATTCTGTGTTTCATGTCAGTGAATATGTCTACTTTATAAAGTAGACTTGGCTTGAGACAAAATACAGAGCAAGCGACTACTCCCTAGCAAGCTTCCATAATATCCAGCCTCATTAAGGTTGAGGGCATAGCTGAATAACTGKATGCAGGCTTCGGTGAAAAAACAGAATTTGTATTGTCTGAATCCATTGCGTAACTAGTGCTTGTGTCAAGCTTTTGTTTCTAATCTCTTGAACTTTATTTTAAAATGTTAGTTTCCAGACTCAAAAGTCCAGGCAAAAGTTTATTTGCACATCTCTAATAATAACACTTTTATCAGATATCTAGTTTTCTTCATGGTGATTACATTGAAGAAAATCACAGGGACTYTGTGTAGGATAGCTAGCTTCCTAGGTAATTTATAAGCTGACTTATTATTAAAAACAATAATTTACTATTTGCAACCTATTGTGCTAACAAAGATGGAAGTCTTCAGATATGAGGCAGGAAAGAGCTATGCAAAAGGAATAGTTTTTCACTGAATGTGAAGCATAAGGAGGCTGATGATATACAAAAAGGTACATGCCAGCATCATAAAGGTGATGCTGGAGACCATTTATTTTTCCACTCTATCAAATATGTTACAGAGTATTTTACAGCCGATCATAAAATTATATCTCAGGAAAAGAGAGTTACCCCATTCTTCTAGACTGGTGTACATGACATTAGTCCAACTTCATCTTCATAAATTACTTCAGGATCCTGAAATCCCTGTGCATCACCCCTGTAAAAATGTATTTGGTCTTTTAAATGTAGGGAGGAGAATGCTGACAAAGTCTTGCAAACATAAGGAGGAGAATGTTGATAAAGTGTGTGTGTGTGTGTGTGTGTGTGTGTGTGTATGTATAATTTGTGCATTTCTAATTTCAGAAAAAGGTACAGACTGATGGGGATGTGTACAGACATACTTTAGGCTACCTAGTTCGTAACTGGGGCTTTAGTGAGTAGGGAAAATAAATAAATATAATAATAATAATAATAATAAGCGGTAGCAGCAGATGTCTCCAAATATAGGGAAGATGCACGGCCGGAGACCCCAGGCAGCACTGCTCCGTACCTTCCCCTTTCCACCGCGACGAGGGCTCGCCGGCACTTGCTGGCACAGCAGAGGGCGGCAGGGCTGCAGCCGGCGCCGCAGCTTCCCCCGCCGCCCGGCTGCGGCCGGCGCCGGGGCCGGGGCCGGGGCCGCGCGGGGCTGCCCGGAGCTCGGCGCCCCGCGCCGCGGCCGCCCCCGCCGGGCATCGCTCAGGGATGCTGCCACCGCGCGGGGAAACGGGGATGCAGCGGCCGGAGAAGGGGGCAAGCGGCYGYCCGGGAGCCCCTTCTCCTCGGCCGCGCTGGGGAGTGGCCTGGGATGTCTCGCTGGCTGCTTCTGACAGCGATTTCTACTCGCACCTGAGGTTCTCCCGCAACTGCTAAACAATACGTGTAGATAAAGGTAGCATCTTCGGCATTAAAATCAGGCCTAAGGTCCAAGCACAAGTCCTTGATCYGGGCTACAGATTGCTAACCCCTAGCAAGCAAGACTGTCACAATCTGACMTGGTAGCTCAAGCCCTCAGGTACCTTTTATCCATGAAAACTCCCAAATATTCCATGCTACTGTAACCTCTGAGTCAGCTGCCAGAAATACTAGRCACGGGGCCACCTGCATCCAAGCCTGCTACTAGCTGCATGTTCAGGTTATAGCTGAGTCCTGAATCTGAGCTGAAAAAGATGTTTCTAATTTTGGTTTTAGATAGGCCCATTTCTGACTGCAACCTGAAAGTCATTGGGCCAGAGAGTAGACACTTGTAAATTTATTACACTATATATAAACTGGCTTAATTAGCTGAGCTGACCAGGAGACACAAGTAAGATGTTGGAGTAGACTCATACTGTCCACCGGAACTTTTTGATAGATCATGAAAAGTGTGCACATGTGTGTATGCATCTGTGAGCAGAGGATAAGAGAGAGTCCCCAAAGGAACATCCAGGCTGTGCTTGCCACTTGTGCCAAATTAGGGTATGTTGGTGCAAGGCACCTCCTGCCTTCAAGCAAGACTAGGGGCTCACTTGAACAAGGAAGCTGAAATTCTTACTCCTTYCATTTTTGTCCCTTCCATGCCAAGAGGCTTATAGACTCGAGTGTTATAGGGACTAATGACTGATTTTGCAACTTACTGTAGGTTACTTCATTTTGCCGTGTCTTGCTTTTCGTTATTGCTGAATAGACCTAATGAACATACCTTCTGTGTCAAAAGTTCTGAGCATTACTTAAGTAAGCATAAGAATATGTGTAAGACACAATCTTAGTCACAAAATATAGTTGAGATTTATCTGACCTCACCAAATTCAAAGCAAACTCTAACTGAATAAAGGACCAAGGCCATATCATACCTCTGCCAAGCAGCTAATGAAATTAGTCGTTATTTGTTAACGCTTTGAAAATGAAAGCASTTTTATTGCTCAATATTGCTACAATATGTGTGTTTCAAAGATAAGAAATAAAAGATWTGAGGAAAGAAAAATGTCCCCAAAATATTCAAATTTACTTTTTCACATTTAGAAGAAATATAGAATCATTTTGGGGAATAAAATATAACAGTGCTGAAACCAATTAAAATCATTATTAATTTCTATACTTATCCTACCTTAATGTCATGGTGAAATACAAGTATAATTCAAAAGGAAAAAAACAAAGCACTGGTGAATATTTTCAAGTCAAAGTTCCATGCAACAGATTGCTTTTAAATAGTTCAGAGGCCACATTAGCCCGTGGGTCTGATGACTTTCCTATGCCTTAAATTTGCTAGTAARGCTCTAATAGCTTCAAGGTTTCTGCATTTCCTCAAGGAGGCATTCACTTTATCAAATAAAATGTATTTGTGGCAAGGCCAGGAGTGAAGAGTCAAGTGTGAAGCACTAATCTAGCACAGGGTGAGTTGGAACTACTTCAGTAAACACAACGAAATCTGTATCCATTCTCACATAATATTCAGCCGATTTTCTAACCAAAAGCATTTTGAAATCCAGTAGGCTCTGATTAACCCGATTCCAGAGGTCAAACTCCGTGATTGCTTAAGCAGGCTCCCATCTCTTCGCCTCGGTGCAATTCCAGCTGTTTACCCTGGCAGTGAGTCTGAGCCCGCTCTTCTCCGTACACTCATCCTGCCAGGAAACAAAAGCAATGGTATGTGAGCTATCTCCAAYGAAAACGAATCAAAACAACCTCAGGTTTTCGATACCAGCAATGCCCGTTCAAAGACTCCAGAAATCAATGATTCCTTTTTATTTATATCATGACAAGGTGGTGGGGGGAAATCAGAGATTGAAATAAAGAGTAAAACACCCTAGAAAATCAGAAGCTGCAGGTGCACACTTTGAGGAGAGAAAAATGTTATGCCGAATTCACTGAAAACACATTAAACCTCTGTATGTCATCTCTCAGCTCTGATCAGCTAAATATGAAATCTACTGTCACCTACCTTTTCTGGCACCGGAGCGTAATTTGACTTCCCTGAATGATCCATTTGTGGATTGTTTCACAGTACGTCGTAGCCCATTGCATGGCATAACCAGCAATGACACTGGTAGACTGCAAATTCCAACAGCCTCTGCAGGGGATTAACTCAGGGAAATATGGTCAAGAAGTAAAGTATCTTTTTGTTTTTGTTTTTTTTTTTAATATATATCTTTTAATCTGAAGAAAATCCCACTTATCTCCCAAAAAGATTTTGCTTGTCCCCCTCTTTGCCTTCAAGAGAGCAATAGTATTTATGTTTTGGGCCCTTGTATCAGATTATGATATAGTAAATAAGGAAGAGTTTTTAAGCCCTTTCTTTGAACTAGTCTCCCTTAAGCCTGAGCTGTTTGCTTCTGGATTTAGGGTGGAGGGAGGAAGTGGAGAGAAAAAAATATTTTTTAAAAAAATAAAGAATTGCTACTCTCTCTATGGATGAAACAAAGTGTGACTTCCTCCTCCTTGTTTTTTAGCAGACCAGAATTTTTGGAGAACAGTTCATTGTGCATCAGGTTGTTGGGCTGCCAGCTCCTACATTACTGTCACTCCACTCAGTCTAGCAGAACATTGATTTCTGTACAGAGAGCTGAGTAGGGGAAAAAAAAATCCAATATTCTATTAGACAAAGAAGAGCAGCAGCAGAGAAGTTGCAGCGAGCTTAGCACCCCAGTGAATTTGAGTGGATTCGTGCGTGCGTGCRTGCGCACGCRTGTGTGTGTGTGTGCTAAGGGAGGGACAGCTATTCACTGGCTTTCCTTTGAAAGCATAAAGAAAGCCACAACTATATAAGAGGGAAAATGAGAGATAACCACCAAAAAGAATAATAGAAAAGATAATAAAGGGAAGCAAATAAGAAACAGGAAATAGCAAATAGTAGAGGAATGAAGAAAATGGAAAACAGGAGGAGAAATAGGAAGGGAGTTTGGGACCTGTCAGTAAGAAAAAAAAAAATGAAAAAAGCAGTTATAACTAAGTTAGAATTAGTTTGGGAAATGTATCTGGAAGTAAGGACWTTTAAAATTTAGGCTATTTATTTTTCTCATTTTGAACACTTCTTTTTACATTTCTCAGTATTAATAGATCTAGCAACATCATGAAAATATACATATTTCTAGCTCTTATATCACAGACATGCAGCCCTTTTTAATTAGAAAAGTATTCGCCTTAAGTAACTGGCAATTTGAGGATTTTTTTACTTTACTAAAAAAAATTTCCTGACCAACATATGCAGTTAACTTTTATAATCCAAAAAAGAGATCTAAAACCAAATTTTTCAAGAGTTACAAGGCTCATGCTTTGCAGAATTAGATTCCCAAAAAGCATCAATTTATATTTCTACATTTGCTCATCAGAGTTAAGCAGGTCCTACAATATATTTTTTTTTATATAATTCAACATTTGTCTCATTTTGGAAAGAAGCTGCTCCATCTCATGCAGGCTATTTGCAAGAAGAGCTCTCCACCAGGTGTAAGTTCTTCGTACAAAGTGAATTCATTTGCACCTGCTTAAGGCTTTCCAAGCTGTATAGCAGCTATGTCAGTGCTGCTTTCACTTATCAAATTTACATTCAAAGTAGCTAAATTGTTTTGAAAGTGCATCACAGTGTGAAGTCCTTTCCAGCTCCACTTGCTATGTAGAAATGCCAAACATAAAGTAGAAAAATGGTATGTATTTGTGACAATTGGTAAAGCACAAAACAAGAAAAAATATTTCTTTAAATAAGGCACATTCAATCTTGGCAAAATCCAATCAATATATGCAGATAGATATGTAGATATCAGATGTCAGAAAATGTATTTATGTTAATAACAGAGTTAGACAATATAGACTTAATACTGGAGGAATGAGAAGTAACAAATGCACGGTTAGGGCTGCATTCCAAGTATGAATAGCAATACACTGCCAGTTCAGCTCAGCTGGATTTCTCTAGTGCAGTATTTGCAGTACTCTGAAAGCTCTGAAGGGAGCTGTTACAATCCAACTTGAATACATCAAGTTAGGTGCCTAAATATCTGACAAAAAGGCAATGATATAAACTGCAGCTTCTTATCCATGTAAATGAGCTTGTAACGCAGATGGCAGGAAAATCTCGTTAGGTTTGCTCTTTCTTGCAGAGATGCTCATGCATCCTGTAAAGGATTTGTACAACSCTTCCTCCACCTCAGACACTTGAGGAGTGTCTGGTATTAGGCCAATAGCAAAAAGGAGAGCCATGCCGGTCCATCCATCCCAGTATGCCCACCCAGTCAGTCACTGGCCAAGAGCAGATGCCTAGGTAAGTTTGTAGGAATAAGTCAAATGCTTTCTCAGCTTTCAGAGGCACATGACCGAGGCTTGTCTTGAGCCAAAATGCCAGTCTGTGTGCACAGATAAATAAAAGAAAACACTTCATCCACAGAGCAGAGCTTTCCAAGGCTGTAGGGTGCCRGTTCACATTTAGTAGTTGTTGGATACCTTCTGGGAAATGGAGCTCTGCTGAGTGGTAGGGCTGGGATCTCTAGTGTAGCAGCACTCACGCTGCACAAAATGCTCTAAATGAAGTAATCATAGTTTCCTTGTAGATTAAGAAGTCCTCACTGTATTTATGGCAAGGTTATATACTCTGTGAGGGATATCCGAGCCAGGCAATAAATAAATAAATAAAAGATGGAGAGGAGGGATAGGTTGTGAGAACAGAAAAATTCTCTAGGAGATTCCATAGTGGCATTTTAGAAGTGGTACTTCTGAGATGCTTGGATTCAACTGGTTCCAGTCCTGTCAAACCTCATGCACTAGGTGGCAGAGTTTCAGAGTTTTTTTCCTGTCTCACTCTTCCAAATAATGCTATCTCTCACCTGGCTGAGGCACTGTGCCAAAGCCTTCCTTCACACAGCAGGTCATGCTGCTATACGTGATTGGTCAGCCAGGCTTGCCTAGTGAATATGCTCAGGAGAGAGGTGCCATAAAAATTCCAGTTAAACTGAAAATCCAACTTCTTATTTTTAAAAAAGACTTTTTACTAGTCCTACCACAGTGTTTTATACTAGCTAAAAATGCACCTTCACTTACTCCTTTATTTTTGTCCCTCCGTTTTAAGAGGGACCAAGCTCAAGCTCTTTTTCTTCCATAGTGTCAATTGATGTCAGCTAGAATGGCAGCTGCTCAACAAACAGGTCATATACTTTAGAGCTGAACTGAGAATTTAGGCGCTCAGTACTGGAAATGTCAAATATTTGAATATTTTTCTGTGCCCTTGCTACAAAGTCTTGCATCATATGCAAACCCTTAGCAATTTACAGCTCCTATCCTCATAAAGGCGAGCAATTTAGCTGTAGAACTGTAAGCATTACAGAAGAATAAATCAACATCCCTGCTCCCACAGAAATAGCCTGGGATCACAGGAACAAGATTAGAGACCAGAGAAACTATCCACACGTGTGTAGCATGTTACAGATTATATTACAGCTCATATAGCTTTAACTCACCTGTGAGTCATATAAAACATAAGAACAAATGTAAAAGTGGGTCATGCTGAGACACCTCAGAAATTTCATTCTGTTTTCTGAAGAAGTTACTGTCTCATTATCTTGGATTATCCCGTGGATTATAAAAGTCAGTGAGGTCCAATGTATCAGAAGAGAGCAGTGACGCAGATTGTTACACCAGGTCTGAGATCCTTACGGGATGCTTGCTGAAAATAACTGCAGGTAAAATAATGCTGGAGATCATCAAGTATCTTTGAAAAGGAAAACTGTAGAGATAATGAAAAATGTTGACAGAGTAGCCAGAATGAGACCACAATGGGAATTATCTCTCTGGATGACCCAGCTTTAACTGAACTTTACTAAAGCTCACAGATCATTTAAGTTAGAGAGTAAGAAAATAGTTTTTTAGTTCAACTGAATTGACTTTGTAGACATGTACATGCTAACGTACAATTAGCACTATTGTACTTACACTTATTATAAATAAGTGTAATACGGTATTATAGGTCTTATCACATCTATTATAGATTAATTCAGTAATATTATTTTATGCTACCTACTTGTTTTTTACTTTATTTGAGTGTTTTTATGCACCTCCTTAACATTTGTTTGTATCTTCAGCAAAGATTGGTCAAAAGCCAAAATGACCTTGGTACTGGAATACTTTATACTAACTGCAATATTGCACCATTTATGTAATGTCTAGGTATGTGGCCAACTGCTTGAAATATAGTTCCTATAATGGGAACCAATATCCCCTCAGATCAACTGGCAGGTGATCTCAGCCTTGTTTCAGAATTTCCAGATATAATTACAGCAAATTTGCTAACAATGAATACATGTCAGTTTAGTTTAATTCAGACATTTTAAGTCCTTAAATCTTGGGATGCATTTTGCCCAGCATGCATTCCCTACCCCATTATCCTGTTTAAACTGTTAAAAACCTTGGCCACTCTTACAGCATAAATCAACATGCCAAAAGGCTATTCAAATCAACTAAACCTATTGTTGAAATTCTATGTAACCTTTAGAGTGATTCAGCCCTTTGTTCAGGGATTTTTATAAGGAAAAACACACAAATATTAAAAGTGTGTGTTCACCCCGTGTTCCTAGGAGAAGACAAAAGCACTTCACATGCTCTTAGATGTAATTGTATTTAGTGGAGACAAAAGAAATAAGCTTGACCTGGTAATTCAGTTGCTTCTATTTGATCAAATCCCTCTGTTTACTTTATTAATCTTTCTGTCTTCCTATAACAAATTCTGCAGTTCTGCCCATCTGACATGTCTTTTGTGGTTCTTATCCATTTTCTTGGTGGATATATAGGCATAACCTCCCCTGATTCTGTCATGGAATCCACTTGGCATAAATTTCAGTACCCACTGCTGTGATATTTCAGAGGGTATAACAAAAAGTTGCTAAATATTAACAACCTTTGGAAAACTCAGAGTCTTAAAAAGTACTGCTTGACCATTGTGTTTCTTTAACGGATGGTGTGGGGATTAGCTATAAATTTGTAGCAGATGCTCCTGGTGAAAAAAAAATACTAACTGCTGCTATCTTTACAATTTAAAAGGCATTTTATTGGCCTTCCTGTCAAAGATATTTTTCATGTATCTTGGACGTATGGCTTTTAATTAGGTACACGTATATTTGCATGGAATCCGAATCAGCTATGATCTGAGAATACAAAATTAACTAAAAAATATAACTACCATCTAGTTTTGACAATTAGCAAAGCTATCTAGCTGGAGCAGTATAARTCAAATAAAAATCTCTGGTAAAATGTTTTTCAGGACAAAATTATAACTTTGGCTAATTCAMCCATGACACAAGAAAATCTCTACTTGATAAAAATTCAGTATAAGGTATGTAGGATCTCAGTGAAAATTTTTTGAGGTTTTTATTGAAAATGTCATGAGTGGGTTTTTTTTTGCTGAAAAGTTTGCACATTCTTTGGCAAAATAAACTGGACTGTCTTTATAACCTACAGTTTCTGTCTCCCTTAGTGCATAAGCTAGGAAACTCAGATTTCTGTGAAATTCAGATTTCTGTGAAAAGRGAAAAGTTTTATGAACTCAAAATGAAAATTAAGCTTTATCAATAAAAAGAAATGTAATCTTTCTTTTTCATTCTTTTTTTCTCTTGGAGAACATGAACTTCATTAACTATCATCTGAMATCACATAATGTGACGTGAGAACTAGCACGATTAAATGCGTATAATGTTTGTATGAGAAACAAATATCAATACTCTTTTTTTTCCATTTATTTTTACAAAAATTCAAATTCTGCTATTGATACATCCTTAGCAGGTAGTTCTTTTTCATTGTCAAAAGTACCCACAAAAATAAGATTCCCACTCATCAATTAGCCTTTTTTTTCATTTTCAAGAAAATCATTGATAATTGCGGCTTGCTTTAAAAACACGCTTGAAGATTTGTTTTACAACAAATGAAAAGTAACATTTGGAAGTATGAGCTAGTTTCATTTTACTCTATAGCTGAAATAATTCTTAGTGGAAAGTCAAACTGCTTAAGAAAATATGGCACTGCAACCTTGTCCTCTTCTCCTCYGTGTCTTCCCAGAAAAGCTCTTGACTGGCTTTGCAACCAATTTTTCAACACATCGATATGCATTCACTCTCCACGCTTTCTACTTTCTTCTTCTTTTCCCTCCCTCGCTCCACAGTTCCGGAGTGGGCTGTCCTCTTCTCACTGGGGAGAAGGCCTGTTGTTTCCAAGACAAAAGGCTGGGGCTTTTTTTTTTTTGGTGATGTATTTCATTGCAGAGCAGTGTCAGCACTTCAAAACCAAGAAAGGAAGATTGTTTAGGGTTATCTGAATGACTGGGTTAGCAGGGTGCCTACTGGGGAGTGAGCTAGAAAAAGAAGACTTTGCCGTAGTGCATTTTCTGCAGAGGAAAGGCCAAATGGAGACAGGAGCTGTGACAAATAGTTTGATTCTGGAAAGAACTGGGCTGGATGGCTCGGACAGCCAAATTTCAATGAGTTGGCAATACCTTCAAGCAGCACTGATTACAACAAAGAATTGGTTCRCACACTGTTGGGAACGGAGTGGTCTAACACAGTCTATTAGAACTGTCGACCACAAGAGTTACCTTAATGGAAACTGGAAAACTGAGTTCTTGCTGAGGAATGCGAACGTATAGCTTGCCTTATGCCAGCCCTATGCACGTTACCTTGCTTGTTGTATAAGTAGCTAGTAACACAGACTATACCTACATTGCACGAAGCTCTAACATCTGCTATTCAATTTGCCTTTACAATTTATGGTATGTGAATGTCTCTGTAAAGGTATATGCAATCTGTAGAAACTGGTCCCTATCGCTGTGTCTGAGTCGAAGGAAGAATTTAAATGCTTGCAGTTCAAACATGAACCTCAGTCAGACTCCGTGGCAGGATGGGATCCCATAAGCGTTTGCTCTGCTGTATTCCCTGATGTAGATGAAAAACTAGGGAACATAGTTTCTATATCCAGGTTATCAGAGAGTAAATATGCTTAGTGTGCACCCCATCAGTCCTAATATAGCCTTATGAAGCAATCTCCATTGCTGCACGCTTTTGCAGAGACTGCACTGTGAATTGTATGGGAGTTCTTGAATAGCAGTGAGAACAGCTAAGCCAGTGATGCCTCTAGACATGTTTAGTAATAACTGCAAGGCCTTGGACTGGCTGAAAAAAAGTCGAAGATAAGAAAAAACAAATTATTATTTTAGAAAACATTTTTTTTCCTGTCATAGAACACATTTGCTTCAAACAGTCAGTGTCCAGTCTTTGAGAGAATGCATTAGTTTTATTTCCAATATTACATTGCTAAGTCCTTTTTATTTTGCTGTTCACTTTTAAAAAACCATTGCCTCCCAGCACTGCACTATCCTGAACACCTGCATAGCAGGTAGAGAGAGGAAAAGCTTCGTAATATTGCTGCATCAGTTATGTCTGCTGTCTCATCTGAAATAGCCTCGCTCATTTTTGGAACTCTCCTCTAAGTCCAAACAGCAGAGTAGTGATGCCACAGTCACACATTCGCAGTCGCTTTGCACTTCCTACCCTGTTTGGGAGCACAGGGGTGGATCATCTCTGGGCATGCTCTGATAAGATTCTTAATAGAGAGAAAAAACAGTTTATTCATGGAAGAAAAATCTTCTCTAAATCATAGCAGGTAGAATGTGTTTTGAAGAAGCAAGAGGTGCAGGAATTGTGTCCTAATATACATATGGYAAAAGAAAAATAATTCTTATAAGTACTTAAACTCGTATATTGGGTGAAAACATTACCACTCTTTTCAGTGTACTGTCACTTTTAAGCTAGCAATCCTTGTTTCTTTGCATATGCACTAGCATAATCAAGTACTCTGAAGTCTCCACTTTAGGTTATTTTCTTAGGAAGTCAACCTGTTGTTTCTTGTTTAATTCTCCTATGCAACACTGGTGATAATAATATATCTCTCATGTTTAAAAACATGAATTTATATTTGCAGCATTTCATTGAATAACAGAATATTTCATTTAGGAAACATGAAATTGAAAACCACAAGTCTACTTTCTAATGCAAGTAGTTTAATGCAATTGCTTCATGAAGTACTGCAGCTCTTGTAACAGTGAGATCTTAAGGAATATTTTGAAGTCTAAGGATGAATCTAATGACATCTAACAGGATTTCAGAAGTCCCCCCAAAATTGAGGAGAATTAGGAACAGAGAGCAAGCTACCAGGATCAGTCCACAGTTTTAGATTCCTAATGGTTTGAAATCTTGTGCCAAATGATCTGCATAACTAAGTCCCGTTTCCCAAATTCAAAGCTACAAAGTCTCACTGAAAGTTTGTGACTGTCTACAGTGAGGCAAGTGTGGACCTCTCTACTGTATGGACTGCTCTCCTTGATAAAAGGAATCTCCTCTCCTTCCCTGTGCATTTATATTTTATCCTTAAGGAAGTAATAAAAATGGGAATCAAGCAGAAACATATTATATATATATATATGTATATATATATAAAAAAAATCATCTCACTTGTTTAGAACCTTTTTAGCCACTGGCTGTATAAAAGGACAATAGATTTAAGATAAGAATTTCTGCCAAATGATGTGGTCTTCTGCTTGACCCTAACACATAAAATTTCATTTTGTTAGTACTATATCAATTACCAAAACTCGTGCGTGAGCTGCTGATTATAGTTTAGGCAAACATGCATCCTTGATTCATTTGTGAAGACAGAGATGAAAAAAAGTGCAGAGAAGATAGACATTATACCGAATCCACCCTAAATCACATATATTGTAGCTTAAGAAAAGTAGCCTTCACTTTCCTGTGATGCTRCTGGTCTATATCTCTATTTTACTGCACTTCTGAAGACAACGTTAAACTGTCCTGCATTAAAACATCTATCACAGGSTGTCTTGTGCACTCTGATCCCCAAGTCCATATATTGGAATAGTAAGGATTGCCCTGCCTCCAGTGGTGCAGTGTGGATTTGGGTGCAAAGAAAGTTTAGTAGGACTTTTTTATAGTCAGCCAACAGTTTACATTAGCTTTTTACTGCCTTCTCCTAGCTTCATAGATACTCTTTCAGTCTATTGAGCTTACTTTTTTAGCCTTCTTCAGGGAATCACAGTAGAGAGTTCTTATTTTCCTATATTTGAGAAAAAGCTTTTTGGAATCACCATTGTTTCAGAATMATTTTTGCATAAAATTTAACTCCTTTGAAGAAATACCTCTATCTAGTAATTAATCTAGTTTCTGTAAATAACCAGGGAAAAATGTTCAGGGGCTCGCTGGAGTGTAAATATGAAGTGTAGGCAATGAAAATTGCTTCATGCAGCCACACATCATTCAGCTACATGTCAAACCCCTCTCCACTCTCCCTCCTTCCTTCTCCCGTCTCAGCTCTTAGGCACACGCAGGGAACACAGCCATACTCCAGCTGCCTCATCCTGCTCTTAATGAAAATACTATAAGCCTCCTTTGGACCCAATTTGCACTACAACTTTATTATTGAGAGTTATCGAAGCCAGCTGTGGGAGAATCAGTTTATTACTGGGGAAAGTACTGATGGCAGAGACAGATTGCCAGTGCTGAAGCTACTTGTCATGTACTCAACCTAAGCAGGACCTCCAGGACATAGCATGGGGAAGGAAACCATGCTTTCATGATCTCATCATTAGCATGTCTTTCTGATCCTTGACAACCACAGTGATGCTTCACAGCTGTTGGTAGCTTCTAAAGGTTAGCAAAGATTTCAGACTTACCTTACAGGAAATTAAGGTGGTGGAACAGAGTGCTGTAGCACTTTTTGTGCCTCAGATTTGTATGTCCTTTGACAACCCACTCTTCACAGAAAGCTACTTTTTATTTTTGTAGGTATCTTTTGGTTTGTTAATGAATATTTCCACAATTTAATTTGTTCCATCAAAAAAAATCAGTTTTGGTTAAAAATTAATAGTCTTTGACTTTGAAAAATACTTTTATTAAATCTCACTGTCAAGTTTGTTTCTCAATACTTTTTTATCAAGCCATATTTAAAATTATATTTCCTTTTTTACTCTCTCTTTTCTATACAGTATATCACCCCATGTCCAACCGAGAAACTTTTATTCAAAATGAACTTACCTGGTCACAAGTTGTTTACACCATATTTACAGTTAAGGCACTGGGTAATTTCCTGGAAGTGAATTTCCTCACAGCCTTTTTCTATGGTGTCTGCCAGACCAGACTGCTAATCTAGTTTCATGTTCCTGAGGAATGGATTTAAACATGTCACATCTCTCTTATACACATTCTTTTAATCCTGAATCATGCTGGCCTCAATATGAGATGGATAGTCCCTCTGAAAGAAGATTAAGAAAGGATATTAACTAGAGATAAAAATTGCTTTCTCACTTGCTCCAGCAGGAGAGGAAAAGACAACTCCCTGTGATTGCCAACCAGAGGAAGGATACGGACTTCTATCTTAATTTCAGAATTACCTAGTACAAAATACGCATTTGGGTGATTACTGGCACTGAATACCTAATCACCAGCAATGCTGTGAAATGTGACAGTATTTGTATACAGTATGCTACTGCTTGCAAGGAATATTCTTATCATATTCTAATTATTAATAAAATTTGCTCTTGCTCTACAAAATTGGAAGTCTCAGCTTTTTGATACTGTTCTTTATTAGCAATTCAATTAGTTTGTAAAACAGTTAGTTTGCTCTTTATTATTACTGTTATTAGCGATGACCTCAGTGCTAGCAGGGAGAAAGAAAGAAATTCTATCCAACAGATTTATAAATTTTCTATAATGTATATATTATTTTTATTATAGAGTTTTCATTCAGTGTTATGGCCTCACTCTCCCAGCCRCTTTACAGATCCAAAGCAGGCTTCAAAAACTTTTCTGAGATAAAGTCTGAATAATTCAGTATAATCCCCTTCAATTCTGCCAGGACTAATTTAGTTCTGAACTGTTTTTGAGTTCAATGAATAGGAACTCTGCAGTTCTGCAAACCCACAACATAGAACTTCTTAAAATTAAAAACAGCAAGTGTAATCTTGGCCCTATTGTTTAGCAAAAATATTTACATTGATCTCAACTATTTTAACCAAAATTTAAACATCTGATAAATGATTTATCACAGAACAGATTTTTCACCCCAGATATGTTCACAGAATCATTAAAGACAGTTATACAGCATCAGCACTGAGGTTGCAACATATGGTGACATATCAGACTGTTAGAAATAAAGACAGTGATATATTTTTAATTTTTTTTTTGGGGGGGGGCTAGATTCTGCGATAGCTAGCTCATATAGAATTGTACCTTATTGTGGGCATTCATTTCAAAACTTCAAGGTCTGGGCAAGTATTTTAAAAGAAAACAATTCCTTGTGTTTTTCAATGGTGTATTGAAAAATAGTTGTGTATTTAAATACCCCAACTAAGATATTTATAGGAATACCTGAGTAGAAATAGTCTTTTGATGCCCACTAAGTCTACTGACAAGTTTTCCAAAAAAAAATGCACTTCTCTGAAGGTTCAAAACCTTCTAATTTCCAGCTTAAAATTATCTATTGTTACTTTTCAGCCATTCGAGAYCAGGTAGTTGAGATATGCTTTTAACTTAAAAAGTAGAAACCTTTTACTTTCCTTTCCTTGGTGCTCTTCCTTGCTGACATCTTTAATGAGCTCATAACAAGAAGATATATGTATACATATACATATATGCATATACATGTACATGTACATATATATGTTGGATCTCAGTTTGTTGTGTGCTGTATGACCATGTACCTTCCTCAGCTCACAGCACTGTTGGATGCAAGGCAATATATAAGTGCAGAGCCTGGACTGATAGACATGCAGGGTCTCTCTTGTGAGCAGACRGGCACTAACCCTGTGGCCAGATACAGAGGTCACATCCTAGCACTCCTTCTGTGATCTGATCCACAGATGTATCTTGTCCTCCACACATCCAAGAGAAAGGGGGCAGCAGACGGTAAAAATTGTCCCTGTGAAATGCCCATTTAACTTGCAAGCCCTCAAGGTATCAGTGCGTGAGCTGCGACATTTCTACACTGTTCTGGGTGGCCCCGCTTGGCCAGCGTGTCGATAACTGGTGACCTCTGCTCCAAACCTGGAAAGGCACCATGAGCAGCCTTGCTTGCAGGCTGTGCGCACACCACACTGGAATCAGCAAATTAGACTTTCCTATGGATAACACACTCGATCAGCATGCCTGTGAGGCTATGCTCATCCATGCAAAACAGCAGAAGAGGAGTTACTGCTGGCCTGCTCTTCTTATTTATTAGTTGACCAGTTGTATTCAACGCTGGSGCACAATAGGAAAGACCACAGACACAGATCTGCAGAAATTTGAACGAGTATTTCTCAGTTCCCAGAAAAACATCTGAAATATCTAGTTACAGTATTCTAGAAAGGGAATTCCTAATTCTGATATAGGCTATTTGTTTTGCACAGAATAATTCACATTTCACTGGACAAAAGAAGGAATCTATAGTCTAACAGTGCGCTCAGCTCTGATGTAAGAAATCTTATGTTTCCAACCTTGCTTCAAAGAATATGGAAGATTTTATACAAACCATTTTTCAAAGAGAGCAGAGACTGGATTTCAGGTCCACTTTGCCCTTGCTGGTCACACTACAGCAGCTCAACTTTTCCATACTATCCTGTAAAGAGAAAGCTTTCTCCATCTTCAAGACATCTCTGGGACATCTCTAGGATTTGTTTCTCCCTCCTCTGGCCTACCCAGGTCCTTCTCTTCCATTCACTTCATCTGCAGTCAGATCTTGATTTTTCATGGGAAGGACATACATTTTGAGAATCAAATTGGTGGTGAATGCAGGCACACGCAAGCTGTCCCTGTGCATGACATCCTGTATTTGGGACACCTGCATGGATGTGGCACCCATTCCATCACTAGCTCAAACTAGTGGAACAGTATAATCAGCTTCAACAGAATTATGGTTTTTGTTATTGTGTTTTGCTTTATTCATGCCTCCATTACCCTGGATAATTAAAAGTTGAATGTATTGGTTGAAGAGTTTGTGATGGGCACTGGCTCTGCTGAATTGAGTACTGTAGCTAAAGTTTTCTTTAAAGATACCCTGAAAGTCCTGACTTTGAATTTCCATTTCTCCAAATATTGTTGATTTGTGTCTTACTTACAACATCACTTAAAATAGCAGTAGGTTAATGAGCTGTTAGGCTCATACAGTGATTTTATAAAATTGAAAATGTAACTTGCATAGAAGTATATGGAAAACGATCCACCAGACCATCATATAACTTTTGGAACAGTTGTGATCAGCTGCCTGGTTATGATTCTTTTGATTTTTATAAATATTTAGGGAAATTTAAAATAATTTAGTGAATGAATAGCATCTCTGAAATAGTTATGTCTTGCTTCTTAGGATCTGTTCAAATTCATTTCATGGTGCCAAYTGGTACAATATTTTTAAACTATTGTTTCCTTCATGCAATGCTTTGAATTTCTGTAGGAGTGTCAGGAATCAAGATTCATTCGAGTAATTCTTCCTTAATCAACTCTGTAAGGAATCTATACATACATACACAAACACATACATGCACACACACACACATATATACATACCTTTTATATTTGTGTGAGTGTTAATTCCATGTATATTGATACAAGTGAGATGGGCACATACTCTTTTCATTGAAAAATAACTTCCCTGTCATCATTTCCCATTGATATATTCTATGCAGGAAGATTTCTCAGTGAAAAATTAGTCTAATTTTTTTTTTGTATGCCCAACTTTAGTTCACTTGATCAAGTCAAATAGCAGCAATGAATCAGAAGTTCATATTGACTCTTTCCTGAGTCAATCTTTCTTCRTCTTTAGRTCTATTATTGCCTTTGCTATTATTGACCCCACACTGAACAATTGCTCAGTCTTTCTATGTAAATATAAGAAATATAACTTTCTAATTTCGTTCCTCTTACTGTCTTCTGGTCATCTCTCACTCAGAGTTTTGTTAGTTCTARGTTATTCGTGGTTCTGAAAACATCACTGATATTCTTGCCTCTGCAGACAGTTGTCACTATAATTTCTCGCTGTGAAATTAATATTACCTAACAGAAATTTTGCCTTCAACATGCTTTTCTAGCATTCACAGTACCCATGTTTTAACTAGACATAAAATTATTTTGAGGCAATCATCTGTGGCCCAACATGCATGCTGAAGAGCTGAACTTGTATAGCCAAGCCTTCAGGACAACTGCCTTTTTCTTTCAGGTACACTTTTTCAACCTTTCAAAAGCTGAGAATAACTTTTCTTGTCGTCTGTGTGACTCCATTTCTAGCCACATTGTTACGAGACAGCAGGCTGCTGAGGTGGTGGAATTTGTCTATAGATCTAAATGGATCACTGTTAATGCATACCAACCCGATACGCTTTCCACAGGGGGGGAGGTGAAATGCARTCTCTGTTTTCTCCATGCTGATTATCTGGCTGAAGCATAATCAAAGCCATCAGTAGTAATGTACTGTTCTCCTTCGGACACACTCCATCCAACACGCATTCAGGTTGTCAAAGACAAGGCAGGTACCCCTTGCTGTGAGGCCGGAGATTTAGAATAAAGTTGAGACAGATGATTGAAAATTCTGTCGTCTATATTATACTGAATGGGAATCTCTGAAGTTC
Organism: Rhea americana; assembly: GCF_003343005.1. Classification (NCBI taxonomy): domain Eukaryota; kingdom Metazoa; phylum Chordata; class Aves; order Rheiformes; family Rheidae; genus Rhea; species Rhea americana. The sequence continues at coordinate 6,337,931 of NW_028186446.1, forward strand.
GTAAGTGTTTTGCTGTATCACAGCCTTAAACTGTCAAGGATCACACACATAGCATTATAAAAAATACCAAGTGAAGGAAGGATGAAATATACAGAAAATCGCACCTTATAAGAACTTAATTTCAGATCTTTAATATAATTTTACTTATATGATTATTTTGTGTGAAGAAAACAATAATTTAAATCAAAAATTCATAAAGTATTTCCAAGTCTTTCAACAATACTTTAAAAACTGAGAAAATTCTCATAAACTTTCCTTTGGAAATTCAGAAAATTTGATGAGTTCCTTAATGTTTTAGCTGAAGGTTTGCTTTAATGAACACATGCATGAAGTAAATCTTGATGTTAACACATGTCAAATGTGGAAATGTCAAAGCTAAACAAAAATTAATCCAAATTATGAAATAATTTTAAATAATAAATGTGTTGAAAAGTGTAGAAAATAACAGTAAGAATACATATCCTTCAAAGTGATATTTGAGAGGAAGGATTACCAAGTTATACTTCCAATTCATTCAAAACAAAATATAGAATAAGCCAGAAATGTATAACTTTGACACACTAGCACACAAGTCCTCTTCATGTTTAACATTCCTTTTTTTGACTTTACTTCTTTGTCAGGACAAGCAGTAACATAAGAAGAGGTAATGAAAGCTTCTGCACAGTACATGTCTTTGTGTATTTGCCCTGCAAATTTATTAAGTAGTAAAATGTTTCATCTTTATGTCATTATGAAAGCAGATTTGCATTGTAAGTTGTTGTGGTCACCTTCTGATTTAAATACCACAGTCAAATCTAAAATAAGTGTGTAGAAAAGTGTATTTTTCTAAGAATTGAAAAAATTTCAAGTAAATGTTTCAGAGGTACCCAACCAACATACAGTTAAAGTCATCTCAGAATTAGCCAATTGATTAGACAATGAAACTCAGGGGGTATTAAAATCACTAGGATGTTTTTGAAAAAATTGAAATTAAGGAGAGATATTATTTGTGAGTAAAAATAAACACTCAGATCTGAAACCTAGAAAAAATCCAGTTTACCAATACAACAGATATTCCAGCTTTTTAAATAAGTCTCTTTCAAACTATGAAAGAAGTAAATATACTTATATATATTGAATGTATTTCTGGGTAATATTAGAGCTTAAGTATGAGCTGGAAAATAATCTGTTATTCAGAAAATTAGAAAGATGAAGAATTATTTTCAAAATCACAGGCAGTGATGTTCTTGCAATGATATCATTTAAATGGTAAAATATCTATTTCCAAAATAATGGCTGATAGGGTTTGCCAACTGAGCAGTGATATATGTTGCTCTCTTGAAATGGAGGACTCCTTCCATTAACTTTCAATGGGAGTTAAGTGTCTAAGTACATTTGAAGAACTGAGCCGTAGTATTGTGAATGTGTTTATCATAAAATCCTGAGAAAATAGACTTTAATAGTCATGTTGAGTCAACAATTCACTGTCTACACATAACTGATGTTTTTCTTCACTTGAAACTATTTACAGAATATTTTTTTTTCCAATTGACACTGGACATTTGGAGTACACACAAACTCAAATATTTTGTAGCTAGAAATATCTGAAAATTATGATTGATGAAATGAAAATCAGGTTTTCTGATTGCTCAGAAGAGGCACTAGGGTATGATATGAAGAGTCTGGACTGTTTAGGTGCCAATGAGACAGTACAACCCTTTTCACAAGCTTGGAAGAAGCATCTGAAAAAGATTTTACAGAAAAGCACCTCTTTTATGTAAATGTTACCATAGCCATTCTTGTATTGTCTGGGAGATGCAGCATTGTTTGTCACCTGATAGTTCATTACAGAAAGAAGATGAAACATCAATTTTCGTATTAAGAGATAATCTGAGGGGGTATACTGATAGCTAGAGTAGCTTTTTGTGTTAGACTGAAGCAGAATAGAGTGATCACTTATACAGATAAAAAATTACTTTGCAAGAGCCATTTCCCATAGGTGTTGGTACACTTGTTCCCAATCATACTGAGCAATGTGAATGATCAGTTCAAAGGACATGGATGAAAATATGTTCTTTGGGGTTTTTTCACTGTGCTGCTTGAAAGAAAAGATATTCACACCCTTCTGAGATGCCACTCAGCTGCGTGTAAAGAATGTTACAGCTTGTGTAAGTGTCAATTAGACATAATTATAACCTCAGTGACCTGTCTTACCACTAAACCACTTAGCAGACTTTATTCTGTCTTTGCAGCATGGAGATTTGAGGAACAATTCTGATCCCAGTGACACTGATATAAATCAGGAGACACTGCACTGAAGTCAGCTGTGTTACACCCATACAAATACAGTGTAAGACAGGAAAGGAAGCCAGATCCTTTGCTTTATATTGGCTCTAAGGTTGCAAATCCATTATTTTTGTATCATCTTGTTAACAGTATTCATACATAATGGCAACTAGAGATAAATCAGTCAGTTGCTATAATGGGAGTCCATTGTTTTTCAAGCCAGTCAATAATTGAAATCTAACAGAAGATAATCCCGTGGGAAATACTCCTAATTTCTTAGAAAAAGATCTTTAAACAAACACCTCTCTCTCTGTTATCTGAAGTTCTTCTGAGCTCTGGTTTGTGCTTGGGCTTTTATCAGTTCCACTGTCTAGATATCCTATTGTTCAAGGGGTCAGGAGCCTTGTAAAAGTAAGAACCTAAATTTTCACTTAGTTTAGGTCCTGTACTTCAATGAAAGATTTCAGTACTCAATTCAGATATCTACCATCAAAAAAGGTGCCCTACTTTCATTCTTTAAATGTTCTCTAAAAGTATTTGCTACTTATTTCTAATGCTCTCTTCCACTTCTACAACCACTGGCTCATGACTGAAAAATTTCTATGCAGCAGGCAGTCCTTTTCCCAAATCARTGAGCAGACATGTTTACTGCCATTCTTAATTTCAGGTAGTTCATTTGGTATTTCTCTCCTTGAAACCCAGAGGATGGTTTTGTCACTGTAAATTAAACCAGCTGAATTCCCCRGCAGGTATGGTATAGCTTCTGTGAACAGTATCTTCTCTCATTATATTTAAAAGTTAGCAAGCTCGTTTTTATTAACCACTGTATTTCTTAAGGTTTACATTTCAGACAGGAATTCTTTAACTGGAAGTATAATGCACAAAAGCTGATTTTAGAGTAGCAGTTTCAGCTTCCTTTGTCTTTTAAAATACACATGTATGAAAAATCACCTTTTTATTATTAAAAAATAACAACAAAATATGAAGGAATTTGCAAAATTCAGGTACACTTTTATATGTATTTGTACTTTTCTCCATCAAGGCTTGCTATTAATTTTTGTGAACCAGTAAGTAGCAAAGATGGTCTATAAGATTTTATCATGCAAGCTCATCACTAGTGGATATGCGCGTCAAATGGCTCTGAGCATTTTCAGGCTTCCAGTTATATCAGTTTCTTGCAAGCTCAAGCTATGGATAATTAACAGATCTCTCAACTAGAAGACATTATAAGGTCTACAAAAGATTCATTTTGTAATGTTTCAAGTGTCATAATTAGCGATACAGCAGCATAGGCTAATAGCTAAAAGTTAAGAATGAAAGATCCTCAGTTTTTGAATGTTTTATGTGCCTCTGAATCTCCATTTTGGTTTTGGTTATGTCATTTTAAGAGCTTAGTGCCTACTTTCCTACCATCTGGGAGCCTTTCCGTGCTCAGCTTTATATTCATATGACCTCATTTTCACACCTTCTGATTGACTTCCCACTGACTTTGATCAGGTCATTAGTACTGGGGAAAATCAGGATCGAGACATTTAGAAATTAGCACTGCAAACCACATCTCTAAAGTTAGTGGACATTTGGCTATTAACCTTTCTGAGCGCCTGCAACAKTTTCTTTCAGTGAAATAAGGAAACAATCTAACTCAAATGAATGGTTTGCGCCAATTAATTGCAATGAATTACACAAATTAATTAATATTGTAGGCACTCTGAAGATTATAAGGATTCAGTCATAGCTATCACAGCTATTATTCCAACACAGTAGTAACAAACTGATTTAAGGGACATTCTCTTGTAATGTGTGGCAAAGATCTAATTCAAGTACCCCTAACACTCACCAGCGTAGCTTGCCACCCGACACTTTCAGCACTGAAGCAAGTCAGAGATTAATACTTTAGAAGTATTTATATTTATGTGCACCAGGTGAAAACTAGATATTTTGGTCTCTATAATGGCCACTTCTTGCTGCTGAATTGGGAAGCTGAATAGTTGTTTGTGTGACAGGAACATAAAAGAAAATAAATTTGGGCACACCTGCTGTTAAAACAATCTGGCCGTGCTTTCTAAAGTGAGGCAGCTAAGATTCATATTAAAAGCTATATTTTAAGGCTAGGATTTCTGGTTCTTTTCCTGATTCTGACATTGTTCTGTGGCTACACACTCAGGTTATTTACATCTCTGTTTCAGGTCCCAAACTAGTCACACAAGTTATTTATTAAAATGTAACTCACTACATTTACAAAGCATGTTGATATACTTGTGTGGAAGATATCCGAGAAAGAGGTAAAATTATCATGAAGTATAGCGTGCATACATYTTCTATGTGATATAAAGCTGAAACCCTAAAATTTTTGCTCGGTCTTTAGTTAGGAAATTGGAATTTGCCTGAACAAAGGTTGTGGGAGTGAGGTTGCCATTAGCTGTCGGGAGGAAAATTCAGAAAAGCAACTAAAGTGAAGCAGAAAAAATACTTTAACAACTGTCTTTTTAATATTGTCACTCTGGTGGGCAGTGACTATGAGATGTGTTTTCTTAATTCTTTTCCTTCCATTATTCCTTTCCTACCTCCTCACTTTAAGTCATCTCTGCTAAATAATACAAATATACAGTAGGAACCTCAGTTTACATTAATACATAAGTAGACATGACTTTGCCCTCGGGTAGGTCTAAACAACAAATCTCTATGCATGACGAACAGTGTCTGTCACATTCAGCCTCATTTTACAGCCTCTCAGTGTACGATATGTAAACCTATTCTAACTGTATTTATATAATTTGTGATGGAAATTACTGAAAGCAAAGTAATTGCCTGCACAGCCGTGCTGATCAACGTAAGAAAAAGATTAAGCACCATCCTGGGTAAAAACAGTCGATAGCAAAAACATTAGTTCACGTGTCTCTGTAAAAGCAAGATCCTTTTCTTCCCGTAATTTAAGTATTCTGGCAATATGGCAAGTTAACTGTGATGACACGCGCAGTAACTGTGAGTACTGGTACTAGGAAACGCAGGTGTCGTGAAAGCAGTGGACAAATGGCAGGTGAAATCACAGAAGTGAGGGGAGAAGCTGCACGAAGGGCCAGGAAAGCCGGGCGGGTCAGCCTGCGGTTTGAAACAAGCAGGCGGCGATGCGAATAGCATCTCTCCTGCAGAAATAACAGATTCACTGGAGTGGTAACCAAACCAGCGCACTTCAGAGGAGCACTGCGCTGAACACAGGCTTGCGCCTGACTGCATAAAAGCATATAGGGGAGTTTATCACAGGAAYCTACTAAAGGGCAGACGATTACTGAGTAGAGAGGGGCCGACTCCATCCAGGCTAGGATTCCAAAAGTTGACATGTATTATTTCTTAGGTGCTTTCATTTATTATTTTATCAAGTGGAAAATAGTCTCTTTTAAGGATTCTCAGAAAAATCTAGAACACCTGAGTACATACCACAGAATTTAAATAAAATGAGAAGCAATTCTAATATTAAATTTAACTTTAAACTGAACTATTTTTTTCTGAGTCATCACTGTTTCACTAATATTAAAATTTTTTTTTCCATATAACTTATCCCTTCACCTGCTAGTTTTGGATGACAACAAACAAAAGACTATGACAGAGATTACAACTTTGCATTTGCCAGTCTTCTTAACATGAGAAAGGAGAAATAAGACTGATATTTATATAGAAATTTCTAGAGATCTCAGTCTGATGAAYGAGTTCTTACAATAATGCTTGCTAGCCCTTAAAAAAAGACATAAACAAAGAAAAGAGTAAGGAATTCTGAAAAACAAAAGGAAAGTATTCACTAAGGAAACCGTTACAAAAYGGCCTGTCCAAGATTGTTGTAGTTCACACCTGCACCTTTTTTWAAAAAAGCTAGTTATCTCTAATTCTCTCTCCACTTGCCAAATAGTGCTTGGCTGAGATCTCTATAAATTGGCAGCCCTCCATTGGACACAGATTAACAGGTTATAGATAGTATCAGAGAAGCTTACAAGTTATGTACTGCTTTATATCAAATGGTTGCTTTTCTAGGTGCTTTAATGAGGACATCAAAAATTAAATTCAGTTTTATACAGAATGCAATAGCAAAGAAGAGGATGAAGAAGTAAAAACTGAAAGTAAGACTAGTGCTGTATATAGTGCAGGAAGAGAAGATTATGTATCCACAGCGGTTGCCAAAAGTGCTGCAGAACTTTCAATAAGCATAAATTTAGGCGTTTATAAAACCAAGAGTACTAGAAGTAGGCTTTCTAACTTGCACAGTTTCAAAATGTGTGCATAGAAATTTTAGCAGTTTGGGGCCATGTTATTTTGGCTCAGTGTGGTTTCAAAACCCTATAAACTGAGAAGTATGATCATATGATTATTCTCAGTGAATAACTGTGATGCAGTTCTGCAGTGTCTAGACATTTCTTTGAGGTCTGTTATCCACTTTTTTTATTATTATTATAAGAGATGTTAAGTTGACAGTAAAACTAATTTGGCTACAAAAAATTCTATTGAAAATTTTCAAGAAAATAAGGTTATAAAATGACCACTTTTCCTATTAAAAATCTCATTAACTTACTGGACTCAGACTATCACTTAAGATAGCTATTTCAAAAGTAGATATTTTATAGATAATATCTTGTTTAAATGGATTTTAGAGAAGCACGGAGAGTTAAACCAAATAGCTCTATTAACTGACACTGAAAGAGCGAGCTTTAACTTACAAATAATAGTTCTTGTTTTGATGATTTCTGTTGGGCTTTTAACAATACAGCTCTAGTCAGAAAATATATCTATGACATTTTTCTTGTTGACATCAAATTTGGGGGACATTAGGAAAAGATGACCTCTACATCTGTGGAGGTCCTTCTTTCTGAAGCATATTTCTGCCTTTTTCAGTTTAATCTACTAATAATCTCATTGTTTGTAATCAAGAAACAAAAATTGACCTCCTAATCATATAATGCTAATTCTTTATGCTATCATTTAAGATTCATGATATTAGCAGTGACAGACAGTGTTGACCATCCTAGAAATGAAGTTTCTATCCTACCTTCAACAAAAATGACAAGAACTGACATACATAATTATTAATGGAGATAGATAATCATACTGTACAGGGAAATATTTCATTAGAAACTAAATCTTAGTCAGCCTGTAAGAAGCAGTTCTGCGGACAAAGTTTCCTGAAATGCTAACAATCATTTCAGAGCCACCATCTGAGTAAATACTTTCAAGCATATTAACTATTTGAAGAAGTTCATTTCCTTCAGCTTGGATGAACTTTACTTACATCTTAAGTTATAGTGGTTTGTAGAAGTCACATTGGATCTGAGACCCTCCAGATAGGCATAATAATATGGAGAATTAGGCACTGTAATATCAAATTAAGCCCAACCTGGATGAGATAAAGATCCTCCAAACCAGTATAAGTACTTTAAATTTTTTATTTATTTGTTTCAGTGTGTTGGGTCCTCTGAGAGAATAAAACTTAGGAGCAGTTCTGACCAGTTGAGTAGACACTCAAATCTGTAGGGCTGAAAATGCAGTAGTGAAAAAGGTTGAGATGATAGCACTGTATTTAAAATGCTTCTCTGGAATTTAGAAGAATAGATACTGAATAATGTATTGAAACATACAATGATTTCTTCAGGGAGGTGTCTTTTTTTTTTTTTTTTTTTTTTTTTTTTTTGAATAAGTCTTTATGGCTAATATTGATCTTTATAAGAGTACTCCCCATTACAACTGATTAAATGTAAATATTTTAATTCAAGGACAAGAAATTGTCCTTCCAAACAGGAACAAGAAATTGATTGTTCAACACACAACAAATAGATTCAAAATCTAACAAAATCATAATAATGGGATATTATTACATAAAACCTAAGTTTTATGACACTAAACTTTTATTTAGAGAGGTACCTCTTGAGCATCTCAAGGGAGACGATAGTCTTGACTGAATCTTACGTGATATGCCAGGAGTTTCATCAGTAAACACCCTGAAGGTGTCAAAAACAGAACAGTGAGAGGGAAATTAAAAAGGTCAAAACTGACTTTGAAGAAAAAATGGAAGAGGTTTCAAATTGATATCCAAAAGCCATTAAAATAGATATGGAAGAGGAAGACCACAACAGAGCCAAGAGGTTGTTAAAGAGGAAGTTAAATGACTTGTTTGCATTAATTTTCACTCTCAGGAATTTGGGAAGATACCTATTGTTTTCTGACATATGACAATGAGATGCTGCTAAGGTCCTTTATGGCACAAAAAAAAATCTGTAATTTCATGCATAACAAACAAGAGTTTTGAAATCTTAAAACTGCAAAAACTGAATTTTTTCTTTGTATGTATTCACTATTTTATAGGAGTGGAGGACAGAAAAGCAATGCCTCATATGTATAAAGAAATATTTGGGGAACTGGAGACCATTAAGTTTTTGTCTATTTTTGACAGCTTGGTTGAAAACAATCGTTAAAAACATAAGAAGAAGAAATTAGAAACCTCATAAAATCAGAAGTTCAAGCTTTTGTATTTCAAAGGCAAAAAATGCCTCATCAATCTCTCAGTATGCTTTGAATATGTCAAAATACAGAATAAAAACAATCAAGTAAAACAAGGGACATAATTTCTTTAGACTTTTAGAAGGTCTGATTCATTCCTCAGGAAAGCAAACTAATGTATAGCAGGTATAGGATGAGACAGGATCAAACAGCACCTAATGGAGAGAGAGCAAAGTTTAGGAAAACATAGGCAGCCTTCATCTTGGAAAAAAATGTAAGAAATGAAGGACTTTGAGCATCCTTGATATACCTTCATTTATACTTATTAGTGAACTAGAAGGCAGGCAACTAAACGGTGAACTCTGAAATGGCATGAAAAATATTCTGTTATTCACACTGGAGGAGGACACGGAAGAATTTCAGCGACAAAATGAGTTAGATGAATGAGTAGCAGATAGCAAAATTTATCAGTGCTGATCATGTGGGAGGGAGCTATCTGAAAAACACAGTGCATAATGCAGCCTTCTGAATTAACTATATCTAAATTAACCAACAGAACCCTGACCATCCTAAGGCACTCTTAGCAGAGGTCGTTGTTGATGTGTTGCAGTCATAAAAAGCAATACGTTGCAAAGCAATAATGAGAATGATGATGGAATGGACAATATAGCACCTTTATTTAAATCAGTAGTGTTTCCTGGGATACTGTCCATAACAAAAGTATGGTTTGAGAGTAAGAGGATATTTAAATAGTGACAAGCATGATCGAAGGCACAGAAAAGTACAATTCTAAGGATAGATTGGAAAAATTGGAAGTATTAGATCCAAAAGAAGATGAATTGCAGAAAGAATTTTAAAAGTATATAAATAGCAGGTGAAACTTGTATTTCATGAATAGTAATTCTAAATTGAAAAACAATGTTTTCTCTAGTATCCTCCAAGTATACTCGTTTTATAAGTGAACAAATCTGAAATAGGAAAAAAAATCTTTTTCATACTGTACAATTGAGACCATGGAACTCTTTGCCATAGGAAATCAATAACTAAGTCCTCTTTTACAAAGCACAGTAGAAGTTAGTGTCATGTACGGCAGCAGAATAAAAGTGTATCACAATTAAATATCAACAAAGAGATGAAGCTTATCATGTTTGTAGGAAAAAATCATCTTTTTATATAGGTATTTAATTCTGGTACATTTTTGAATGGTACATTTTTGTGTGTTTATGCTGTTTGTCATAGAATCTTTCATCCTAGAAAATAAATATTCAAGTATTGAGTCCTAATCTGAACCTATTTGGATTGCTAAAATGTCCGTGCACATCAAAATTGCTCCTTAGGTCTGACTGAGTTGTAAGGTTTAACTGTAAGTAGGTAGTAGAATTTTTTTCAAAAAGGGTAAAAGTATTTAAATAACTTTTTTTTTTCTATTTCACTAATTATTTATCTAAGTTTTGGTAATGTATCAGTCCAGTCTTACTGAGGTAGGTAGTGAGGCACTGCAGATGTACAAACAAAATACATGTCTGATCAAGACCTTATTGCAGACATCTCTTGGACCAAAAAGCCTCATTGCTCTGCCTGCACAATATATTTTCTAAATATTGCATCTACTTTTGCTGCTCTCCTGATTTCTCAGTTCCTTAAGTGTGGTGAGCAAAAAGGAAGATTTGTATCGCAGTCTGCAACTCACATATCATGGTGTTAAGCAGATCTATGGACTATCACCTAAAGAACTAGACTCAGAAGTCAATAAAGGTGTAATCTGAGGGTTTATCTTTAATCCTCACTTTCAAGTTTTCAACATAAATATTCCATTTAGTATACAGAAGATTATTTAATCTTCTTTACTGGCACAGAAATGCATGTTCACACCCCTCCAGCCCTCTGCCTTGTTGTTAAGAGGAAATTATAAATAGTTAAGTATTTGCTATGCATTAGCTAATGTCCTTTTACCATACAAAACGCAATCCAATTCACTGAGTGTGTTTGTAAGGGAAAGAGACATAAATGATTTGATACTAAGCCTTTTTTTTTCCTCACATGTTGCTAAAGCTGTCTCTGGAGAAATAAAGAGGCTTTTTCTCTTACTTCTCATAATGGGAATCTAATGAGAACTTTAATTAGTATCATGAATATTTTCTTTTCTTTCTACATTTTAAAGTCATCATTTAGAATTTCTCAGTCAAAATTTTCTATTTTATCTCTGTTGTGTCAGTTCTTTAAAAAATTTACACAGTACTGTCTTGCATTTGGTTTTATTTAACCCAAATCATTGCCAAAATGCTTTTGCTACTGCCAAAATAACTTCAGCAAAAGCAACCAAGAATCTGTTCTTATTAACAACTAGATCAGTCAGCCCTTGAGAGGAATATTTTCCCAGTTACAACCGTTTGTAAAAATGTTAATAAAGGGGTCTTTTGTGTATTCAGTGAATATATGAAATGACCATTGAAGGACAATCTACTGCTACTTCTAGCAATTCCTTGCTTTTTGTTCTGAAATAGCTATTTTAGAAAGAATGGTTTTACACTCCTCCTTGACTTTGTTTCTGTGGTATGTTGCACTTCTTTTGAGAACAGAATAAAACCTTATTCCTATCAAAACATAAGATTCTGATCTTTCTGGTACAGTTCCTACTGAAGTTAACTTCGTGACATGCATGAGCGTCCATATTTGATGGGCCTAGTCCTGCAGGCACTGCAGGCTTCTGTGCCAGCCTAGCATATCCTTCCACTTGACCTGGGAGGTATGAGCCACATCAAGTATTCCCACATCATGTTTTATGTTGCTTTTGAAAATATCCTAATGTTCATCAAAGCCCTCATTTTCCCAAAAGATACTTTTATTAGTCTTTTTAATTATTATTATTATTATTATCTTCCTGGCATGGGATTCTGCTGAATGAGAAACTCCTGTATAGAACCTATCTCTGCAGAAGTGTGATTTAATAAATAGGCTTTGAATAGACCATGACTCAGTTCCCAGCTCTGATATTGGCTTTATGAAAGATCTTAATTCATGTCCTCTGCTCCTCTTGCTGCAAAATGTGGACAAGGCTATTGATCTCTTATGCTGAGCACTTGAGATTTACTCAAGAAAAATCACCATACAAGAGGTACTTGACGATGATGATGTTAAACTCTATACAAAAAGTGCCAGCATATTGGGGATCATGTACCTAACAAATAAGCTTTATATTTTCACTGCAACTTTTCTGGAATATATATTTCATAGTCACTACAAAATGAGAAGCTGTTACTGGTAAGGTCATGATAAACAGTACAAAGGAACGTATTTTTAGTGTTTTATTATGATTTTATAAAGGCTGTGTAYTATCTTCCACAGGGAGGCTAGCAAACAAAAAATACATTGAAGGTGGCAACTAGAGGAATTTAGTTGAAACTTGTTCAGCTTATTACACTGTTTAATTTTGTGTATAAAGTGAGAAATCATTAACACTTTTATTATCCTGAATGTAAAAAAGGAAACTTCTGGAAAAAAATGCTGTGAATTTATTTTTAAAACATTTGGTATTTCTATGCTTTCCTGAAACATTTATGTGGGATGACTGGACATGTAGCCTGACTCCATAATAGGACTACCACTCAGTGAGCACAAACTCACAGGCAAATTGTAAAAAAAGGCTAGACTGCTCTTTTGTACTGTCCACCTGTAACCAAGGCTTCTGTTCCCACCTCCAAGGTTGGAACCGACCAGCCCTATAAAGGTAACTGGCAAAATTCCGTCCACTAGTGGAGTAGGGAGAACAAAATCAACTGATGTTCTCTAGAGAAGAAGACTTCTCCTGGATGGATGACAGAGGAATGCTCAGGTTCTAACCTCACCTCTGCCTTGGCCTGCAGGGAGGCTTAATTTACTTTGCAATTCACAGCAGGCTTACCTGATCTGAGCRGGCAGAGCTGCATTAGCTCTGAGGAGAGAGTGCAGGTTGACAACCTACCTACAGACAGTTCACTATAACCACTTAGTCTCAAAAGGTTGCTAAAGAGGTAAATCATCTTTCAAAGCACTTTAAAACCTTCAAAAATGGAGTCAAAATACTTTAAACATTATTCTTTTTGAATAAATTTGTTTTGAATTTTAATTTGCATTATAGCCTAAGTCATTTAAAGTCTTAAGAAGTATAAGAAAGTGTATAAGAGAGTATATGTCTTAAGAGTATTAAAAAAAGTATGAATACTTTTTTTTTTTTTGCTAAAAGGCATTTATCATTTGAGCTATAGAAAGGAGCAAGCTTCTTGCTAAGTGTGTGCATTTCTCACCATTACTCTCCAACTCCCAAAGTCACATAGCAAATCAGTAGCTCAGATAGAAATAACTCCCACGTCTCCTGATGCAGTCTGGAGTCCTATCCTGAAAACCACAAAAGTTTTGTTAATAAGGTGTCTAAAGCAGCTTATTCCTTCAGGTCAGAAGTTTAAATAAAGTCCAAGCTACTAATATTCTGAAGTTACCAAATGTGACTCAGCATGGGTCATTTTTATCCAACCATAATTTTTGTTTCTCAGCAGAGGAAATGAAAGGGAAATTGGGTAGTTGCCATCTTCAAAATATAGTAAATTAAGCCTACTTCCTTCTGAATGGATAAAAGCACTATCATACTTAACACTAATTCTTAGAGATGTGTCAGCAAAAAGAAAAAAGTTTAGCTATTCACAGGTGTTTTTGGGAGGCAAATATTGACGAAAATGGTAGATAGGGTGTGTGTCTTTTCACACTGTATCGCACAGCTTTCTCTCTCTGTATAGAGCCCTTATTACCCAAGGCTATCCAGAAAGTATCTCCAGTTAGCACACAATTCACTTTAAAGGGGAAAAATAAATAAAGCTATTAGCTTTCTTGTCAGTATTTCATTTTATTGTTTAGAAGCAACAACTCTCTAATAATTTCTTGCTCTATTTTCACTCATGGCCAGTGCAAATTCTCAACAGTAGGTGCAATTTGCAGCTTCAGCAAATTCGTGACAATTGCCATTTTGGTAGTCATGTAAGAATGTATTTTCACTTGGTGGCCACGTATGAATCCTTGCTTGGCCATCAGGACAAAACTTAAAAGTATTGTTGGCATAAGGAGGAAAAAATTTCAGAACATTATGATGGTAATATTGACACTGCAATGGAAAGACCATCTTCCTGTCAATTTATCCTCATTTCTTCCAGTAATTTTTCTGTTTTGTTGGGTCTAAGTTCTCCTGGTAAAACAACCATTGAATATATTTTGAAGTCAGATTTTTATCCTATTTTTCCTCTTTGCAAAAATAAATTCATTCTTTTTATCTTAATATCCTTCTTTCCTATTAGATATTTATTTAATCATACGACATACATTTGTTCGTATTGCTTCTGTAATTCTGCACGGAGTGCCTCCTCAAATTATGTACATCATATCATATATTTCAAGTGACCACAAGTCATTCACAGATCTCAGAAGTCACTGTATGGACTCCTGTTGATTTCAGGGTATTTTATGTGCATTAGGCCCTTAGAGAATTTTCTTTCTCTTGCTGAAATCAGCAACAAGACATATGTGAAACAGAGTCCAGCCAACAAACACATAACTTTTTTGTTCATAGTACAATGCCTTTGCAGTCAAACATTGATTTATATATTTTTTTCTTCTTCAGACCACATTATAATCTCATATCTAATCTGTAATCCATTTGATCTCTAAATCCATTCCAGCATACCTGCCTTCTAGGAATCTCCCCTCTATTGAATATCTATACATTAGTTTATCTTCCCACAGATGTATTATGCTGAATTTGTCCATGCTGATTTTTATTTTCCATTTTTTCCCTTATTGTAAATCTTTCTTGGCATTTCTCTCCTTTCCTTGCTGCTCACAACTTTTTACAATGACCAGGAGGATTATATTGTGGTATTGCTTTACAATATTCAACTAAAATCACAACCAATTATTATACAAGAAAGTTTTTAATTTATTAGCCTTTAGGAACAATTTTTAGGCTTTTCTGTGCTTTATGATGTTTCATAATTTACTGACTTTTAACATTTCCCTCCTGAAGGAATCTGGCTTACTCGACAGGAAGCTTTAATTGGGGAAGAAGAATCTGCAGAGCTAAAAAATCTGGTTCTAATAGGAGTCAGATTTTACAATGAGAAGGTTGAAATGTTGCATGGAGAAAGCTGCTCATTACGAGAGAAGTGTCTGAATCCCAAACGGTACATGCTTCACTGCAAAGAATATTGTTGTCAAGGAAGAATACTCAGCATTTATTAGCTACTAATTAGAAATTAGCAGTTTTTCATTGAAAGAATTAATGGGAATATAGAAGAACATTTGTTTTTCATAATACTACTAAATAAAGGTATTTTCAGACTCCTGGTAAGATTCTAATCACTTAAAAAGTTTTCAGTTGCTTAGTTTTATGCATGTGCTTAACTTGATAAACATTAAATAAGACCACTGACATCCCTGGAACTGGAGATGTTGTATGAGTTTAAGAGACAATGCAAGTTTTTCCAGAATTGCCAGCCTTAGACTTCTATCTGAACGCCTGAAATCTGGACTTCATTTCACTTATTTTGTCTAATGTAAACATACCTTGCTGCATAATCTAAATATTCATGTTTAACAACAGTAACTCCTGCCATACTGATTGAACAGCAATACAATATCTTCAGATCATCTGCTAAAATAGAAGTGACTTTCATTTTTTTTCTCCCAAATCTTGTTTTTGATAGCTGCTAGAAAATATTAGCAATCTAGGAACTGGACTGATAATGGTACTATCTTGTCCATCATAGAGCCATAGGTCTTCCTGACAAATAGGTGTCTTTTTTAATGTCTTCCATGTGATGTCTTTATTTAGATCATTTAGATCCAGAGTCTTCATTTCCTTCTATTATACTAAAGAATCAATCTAGTTGAATTGAAAATGATAAGATGACATTCGTCTCACAGAGAACTGTTACAGCAGCAGAGCAGAGGGAATATGGGTCTGTGTTACTGACCTTCTCTCTCATTCTAGCTTGTTTGTTTTATCACTTGTTTCTTCTACTGTCTCAGACGAACAGCATCTTTGGGACTGGAATTATCCTCCTGATAGAGTCCAAAATTGGGGTCCTCATGTAGTTAAGGCTCCTCAGCACTTCCATATGTACGGTACATACTAAAAGGGTAGCAATTTCAAAATACCTACATGAAGATACAGGACTCAAGGGATGAGTCAAGCACTGGAACCCTGAACAGAGAGAGAACATTTTTTTTCCCTGAAGCTTGATCATGAGCATCCAGACAGCTATTGTCCAGGGASGCTACCACAGCACTTCTCAGAAGCTAAGGAAAACAAGATCAGAAGTAGAGAATACACCAAAAATTACATGTAGCCAAACTGACAGAAGAACTGGACTGGAGACTGAAATTTTGGAAGGGTAGGGATTATCCTCCTCTGCCTCGTACTATGGTCAAGCCAGCCTGCAGAAGAGCACAAAGTGGGATGTTGCCAAGCGTGTTTTCTCCCCAGTACAGACAGTCAGTTAGATCTGCTGTTTCTGCTGTCGATAGGACACATTAGCAAGGGTACATTTACAGCAAAAGCAAGCCCTAATGCAAGACTGTGTATTAAAGATACAAAATATTTGATTCTGGAGTTCCATTACATTATAAAACATGGTCTTTCTTTGGTCTTCTTCTCTATGGAAAAGAAGCTATTTTCTTGCCAGTGGTTTTGGATGGGTTTCTAACTCCTATCACGTGCAACTTCCAGTTTATCTACAACAGAAATTTTGTCATACTTCATTCCTACTCAGAAATAAAATGGATATTTAACTATACAGATAGACTGGTTAATTTAAGAAACCGTTCATCATCCATCATTAACAGTTAAAGTTATTCTCAGGGTTGGTAAATTGGATTATTATTAGAACAAGCATTCCGGCTAGGTTTGTGTGGTGCTTACATATGAGAGGAATTTATTTATTTCATTTTATTTTATTGGTGAGTGAAAGATATGTTCTTTCATTTACTCTTCCCTCTCTCAGGGCAACAAGACCTAAAATCCCCCTGATTCCAGTGGTATAAATCCCTCACACTTTGAACTTACTGGGACTGCTGCAAAATTCTATATCTCAGCATGTCCACGTAAATCCCACAACAAAGCTGCTAAACAAAATTGTTAATCTAATTGGGAAAGAAGTTGGAAAGTATACTCATTCGTGGCAATATTTTGATGTTTATTGAGCCCCAAATATGAACATTTCTTGAGTTCACTCAGAGCTAAAATTCTTCACCCTCTCCTCATAATGAAAACAAACAAAAAAAAAGGAATAATTGTTATTCTCTGTTTAACTGGAACTCTTTAAAAATACATATAAAATCATCCTTACAATTTTCTCCGGTCTTTGCAACATCTTTTATTTCACATGACTCTGGTCCATTTTTCCACCGAGCATCAATAACAATTTCTGATTACCTCACTGTATTATACTTAATTGTTGGTTCTTTACTCATGTTTATTTTTTCCTTATCTTTATATTGTGTAAAAGCTGCTTTCTGCAGAACAGTTGATACAGAAGGGAACAACTGATTTGGAAAGACAACTAACCTGAACCAATCGATTAATTCTGTCTGAATAGCAAAGAACTGGTAAATTCTGCACTTTAAATAGCTTCTCAGAATGTTTCCTGGATAAGTATATATCTGGACAGTCTTCTCCCTTTTTGTATATGAAAATCCTTAGTTTTACTGTAACACAGTTAAATAGTAAAAGATAAAAATATGTAAACAAGAATGTGGTAATTTTAAGAACTTCATTTTATCAGTATCAATAGAAAAATATTCATTTGGAATATCTGTTTAATCTTTGGGCTACTGTGAAATGGCCACCAAAAACGAGATTCTTGCTTCTTTAGCCTGTTATTACAGACACATTTTGTCTTCATTTGTTTTGTCATTCTTACTTCTTTTTTTTACTGATATCATTAATGAGAGCAGTGTTTTAATGTTCTATTCTCATTATTACAGATTTTCAAATGTGGATTTTCTATTTCAAAATACATATTATAAAAGTAGTAAAGCAACAATGGAGGTGTTAATTTATATACACATATACAATGTTTGCTATGTTCTTTGTAGATTGCTATGGATTCTGCTTCAATCTAAACTACACTGGATTTCATATGCCCTTAAGCTATTTCTAAATCAGTTTTGGATTATTGTTTAACAACATTATATTGATGGATTCTTGTTAGCTGTTAGTGTACATATGCTACACTAAAACACCAGCGAAGTGATGCTATCATAGTTGCTATTTTATGAATGTGAAAACAGCTTGGGCATAGATTCAAGGCATTTAGTTGCACAATTAGACATTGGCTAGTGTGCGATGCATTTCAAACACGAACAGTTGGGAACGTGGCAAGCTGGCAAGTGTCTGCATGCAAATCAGTAAATTCATTCTGAGATTTTGGTAGATGTTTCTACCAACATCCAGTGCAAAGTCCATAAATGTTTTCAAAACAAAAGAGAGGGTTAGAAAATGGTGAAGTATATCTAAAAGTGAGAGTGGACTAATTAATTGTTAAAAGTGAGAGTGGACTAATTGATTGTTGTATTGAAATATCGTATTGAACAAAACTAGCATGATTAGTGGAAGGAGCACTCTTCTTCAATACAATTCCTTCTGATGAGTTTGCAAACTCAGGTACAGCCTTAAGCCAACTGTACCACTGAGAAAAGTGATTCTGATGTGCATGTGAACTACTGCTTTCATTTGTCCATAGCAAAGAATAACTTATTTCTCATTTTCTATGGAATGATTTTCCTTTTTCTCCGTTGCACTCCAAGCTGCTTCCTGTCAAATCATGATTCATCTTGGTCTCCACCTACCCAACTTGCACTGTGACATACTGAATGAAATGTCCTGACTGTCCAGCCACTTGCTGAAATAATCTCTGAATAGAGTAGTCCAGTTCTTAATTCCCATACAACCATGAAAAATGGTACATATCTGCCACATATCAAATGAGACAATTTCATGATTTTCATGAAATTGTCATTTTTCATCAATGACACTCACTCCTGAAAGTGCAGGCATAAAAAATAAACAATCATCCCAAATAGTTTTAAAGTAATCTCAGTTCACAGTGAAGAAACCTAACAGTATTCTGAGTAGTATGTTAATCTAAAGAAAATATGTTGGTAAATTAGCATTTCTGCTACATGTAAAAGTATATTCTTTTATCACATTTCTTTTAATAGCAGTTCAAATGAGGATATAATAAATTAAGTGTGCATATTCAAAAGCATCTTCTAAAACTGCCAGCACACATTTTTACATGCAAAACTTTAGGTCAGCCCATTCACAAATTTGTCCTTTATTGTGCAAATAAACATAAAACAGTATTTTCATTCTTTGAACTTTGTACAAATTGAATTGGCATAGATGTAACACAATCCAAATAAGGAGCATATACTAAGTCAGAAATAGTGCAAGTCTTTCAATCAGGGCCATATACTACCCTTTGTTATCTTCCTTCTTTTTCCCAAAACCTGCAGGGATTTGATGTTCATGCAAATCACAGTTGCTATAAGTACACAGTGCTTTCGGAAGTTCTGCTGAAAAGAAAGTGAATGAACTGGGAAGTGAGATCTTTGCAAATTATCTAGATTCATGGCAGTGACTAGAGTAATTGAACTTTTTGACTGCAAACTGCATTGACTATAGCTATTCAGTAAAACCTCTGATAACCAATCAGAATTGGAAGAAATATAAAATGGTGAAAAGAGCTTTTGAAATATTGATGTTGAAATTGGGGTAGAGTCCTTTATGGAAAGGCAGGTAGATGATTAACTGAACAAAAGAACTATCTTGCATAGAGCTGTGTATTTCAGTATTGAGGGGAAAACCGACACATCAAATTTATACAACAAAAGGAAAAGGTTTATCAGCATTTACATGAATTATATAACAGCTATTGTTAATGCTTGGAAAAACTACAGTGGTTACAGAAAAAATAGTCATAGCACAAAGAGCCTAAAATGGTTGGCCACTAGATAAAGCATGCGGAGAATGAAAAGTACTAAAGGATTGTTCATACAATGAAATAGCTCTCTTTCTTCTCCTTGTAAATGACTGGAAAAAAGTGTACTAGAACTCTTATTTATTATTTATTAGTATTTAGTATTATTTTAATTGAAATGCTGTAAATATTTAGACTTTATACGTGATGCCGTACAGAAGATGGTGTTAGACTCACCATTAGTTGCATGCAGAAAGTATAACACTTAGAGAGAGAGGAGTATAACTTCTACTTTTGTTTTCTTTAGCACGTGGGCCTGGGACTTGCAGATCTTCTCTTTTGGCCTACTGCTCAGTGCACTTATCTATTAAGTAGAAGACACAGCTTTCCTTTCTCTGGGACAAAATCCATATTGCACACAAAGTTGTCTACTCTGGACATCCCGTTCTTCCCTCCAGCAGCTCTTAAGAGTAAGATACAAAAGGAGCCTTTGAGACAAAGATCACAATGTTCAACTCTCCCATTTGCAAGCCTGAGGCACTATAAGCACGTGAAACCTTGCTTCAGGAATGTGACTCCCATT
Organism: Rhea americana; assembly: GCF_003343005.1. Lineage (NCBI taxonomy): Eukaryota > Metazoa > Chordata > Aves > Rheiformes > Rheidae > Rhea > Rhea americana. The sequence continues at coordinate 6,358,259 of NW_028186446.1, forward strand.
CCAGCCAGGACAGAATATGGCTTGGGAAATAGAGCATTTCCTGGAAAGTACAGGATCTGATTTAAAGTCCCCAGAATGAGAATAGTATGGAAACAGATCCTTCTTCCTGGACAACTGCTTTGATGTAGAATTATTACCTTTTTCCTCTTTCTTCTAAAGAAAAAAAAATAGTCCCACTGTAATTTGTTACACCTCAGATTGTGGGATAAACAGCATCTCTGAATACCTGTTAAATTAACTTTTCTAAACGACTTTACCTACTTTCAGAGCTTTCTTGAGGCTAAGCTGATGTAAGTACCGAGGTACTCAGACTGGGTCAATTGCATTTTGGAAAATATCCACAGAGGCATGAGGAATTTTTTAACAAAAAAAAAAAAGGAAGAGGTAGCTAAAATACAGCAACTCCAAAGCGGGCAACTATTGAGTGATAGTATCCTGGTAAATTCCCTTTGGGCATCTAAATCATTTTTTATTACAACTCTTATAGTAAAGGACTCATCCCTGTTGAGTGGAAGAATGCAGTCAGTTAAATATTGCAATTACGGGGCAGAGGAAGAGGAAAGAAAATCATGTTGTCTTGCTTGTGCTTTTCTCTCTATTTTCCCTTCCCCTTTCAGACTTCCTCCCCTTTCTTCTCTCCTCCTTAACCCCAGCCTGATCTTCTTCCTGCTTCTTCTGCCAGTATTTCTGTTTGTATTAGAGCCCATGTGACCTTCGCCTTTTGCTTCATGCTCAAATATTTTCCACTTCCCCAGTCATACCCTGCAACAAGCCCTGAGTTTGGGGGACTGTAATGCCAATATGGACATATCTCCTCCAGCAGTTTATCCATTACCCACAGGCACATAGTTCAGTGTCCTCTTCATGTTTCTCAGCAATATATTATTTATTAAGAATTTTTTGCAACCAAAGACTAAATTCATTTACTGTGTCGTACAGATATAAAAAGAGAGAGGAGCTGGAAAAGGACCCAAGGTGATTATGGCTCAGCAGTGCTTAAATGTTTCCAAGCAGCTCTGACCCATAAAGGAGAGATGCTCCTTCAAGAAACTTCATGGAAGACATTTGACTTTAATACCGGGTGAAATCTGTGAAATACAGTACATGCTTATCGAGGCTGCTACTGATCTGGAATTCTTATTTTTTTCTTTTTTTGAAAAAATGATAGAAAGACAATTTCTGAAAACAAAATTTCGTATTTCCAGAAATGACTGGCTCATAATAAAGTCACTTATAATTTATCAAACAAAATTTGTATAGCTTAGTGAAGTATAAATGGAAGTTTGGAGAGGAAAGCAAGGATGGAAATAGATAACTGTTTTCATAGGGAAGAAAGGGTGAAGGCTTTTCCCAACACCTCTTACTCAAATAAAGACAAAAGCTATTTTTGACAACTGAGAAGTGATAAGTAAAGGAAAGGAAAGATTAGTGTTGTTTTACGTTAAAATAGAGTAAAGGAAGCTAGAAAAGACAGTTTCTGATCCATCTATTTCCTCTTAAACACGTTATCATCACGACAATCAGCATTCAAAGAACAAAACTTATAAAGAGTTATTAAACGGACACTTGGTTTCATGGTGCACTTTATTATCACCTCATCACTACCAGAACTTTATTTTTGTTTTTAATTATCCTTTTAAATGAGTGAGAATTTAGAATATGTTAAAATTGCAGAATTTATTGCACTGAAGCCCACAGAGAGGAACTGTATGCTATTTCTGGTATTTGTTTTCATTTGTATTTCTTTGTTTTGCATAGTTTTCTCATTTTAAAGGGTGCTTTCATCTTCACTAATCTTTTCCAGAAAAATACCTGATACAACACCATGTGCCTAGTATACTGGAAATCCAGAATATGTTTTTTCAGAATGTTTCTGAAAGCAGTAATTTGTTTTAGTTACGTCAAATTTATACAGAAGCATACAAAAATTTGAGTCTTACAGTCTGCATGAAAATCACTGTCTGTCTTGTCCATGGAGGTGCTGGTATACATTTCCCAGACTTCAGGAAATTTGAATTGTCAAGTTACCAGACAGTACCTGGGAGAGTTCTTGAATGCTGTGGCATGCATTTCTAACCGAGCTGAATCCAGCCTTGGGGTTTCACCTCAAAAAAACATGATTGTATGTGAACAAGTCTATTTACTAGCATAATGGGGGGAAAAAAGTCTTTTATTATCTGATGTTATCTGATGTTAGCAAGCAATCTAAATTTTTGATGAACTGATTTATTGCTATTGTTTTCTTTGGCATTGGATTTAACTCATCAGAAGTTAGCTGATATAGAAAGAAACACTGACTTATCTTCCATTCTTAAAGCAAATGACTATGCCAATCCAAGAAAGGCTGATTTACTTGTCGGTATCTGTGTAGTAGATGCTGCAGTCCCTATAATGCACTTGCTTTTCTACTGCAAAATTGTAGTGTTCCGTTTATCTTCCCCAGGTGGTCATAACTACTATGGCATATGTAGTATCGACTATTTTTGACTTCAAATGCATCTTCTTAAACTGACTGACACCACATTCCAAGGACGTGGAAAATGAACATATGTTCTCTGCTGCTTCAAAAACAAACCACTCGGAAAAAAATGTTAATATTCTAATACTTAAAGCTTTGCGTTTTCCCTTATTGTGTGAGAAGAAAGCAGGTAGAGGAATTGCATGTATTTTCTGATTAGTACTTTTTGTGCTTGAGTAAGGTTACCTAATACACATTTAACATGAGTCAGAAACAAAGCTGTTGCTAATTCCCTTCAGATTCTCTTACTATGGCAACCTAGGAAGATAAAGATGAAAAGAATTCACTATCTTTTGCTTTTGCASTACAAGTCTGTATGCAGTCTCCTTTTAAAGACTTTCAATTAAAGCATTTTGACAGATATTTAAAAAACTTGGAGAAAAAAAACAGCAAGTGAGATTATAAAGATTATTGGCGAGGAAAAAACAGGCTGGATTCATCTCTCCTTTCCCTCTTCTGTCATTACCTTTTCACTTCTGCTTTCCTATTCATTAATATTTGGGTATTTAGCATGTTGGTTACAGTAACTAAGTGTTAATTTGTTCTTTGGCATGTTACACCAAGATGAACCTGGTTAATTAAAACAGGAAGCACCATCCCTGAAGCACCATGGCTGGTGCATTGCTGTCGATGCCTCGGGTTCGGTATATAATGAGACTCCTAGCTGCAGGCAAAGGGAGCCTGTGCGCGTTCCCCTCTCTGGCATGGAACAGAATTAAGCATTAACTCTGTAGCAGACCCCTGCTTATCAGCAACCTTGCTATTACTACACCGACCCTGATGTGCATAAGCAATATTTTCATCCACTTCCCAAGAGATTTATCTAGCTGTTGAAGTAGAAAATGAATATTTTACAGTTCACTTGTCTGATCAATTACCTACAAGCTGCTGCAGTATTTTATAGCCAGTGGGAGAGCTGTGTAGGTGATGATAGAGAAATCTGGAGGGAATCTGKTAGCCAACTACAAAATAGAGACTAAAACTGTGAATGAGCCATCAGTAACAGTCCTTTTGTTCATAAGGGTCTAGCCAGAAATTACAGTGTAACCAATTAAAGTACATAAACGATAATCAGCAGAATGTGAATTCCAGAGGTGAAGAAATTTGATTGCTTGATTGGAGGATAATGAAGTGCAGAAATGATTCAAAGCCAACCCCTTCTCAGTCAAACATTTCCCTCAGTACTTTATTTGCCATTTTTGTCTTTTAGATAATTGGAAGAAACTCTTTCCTAGAGACACTTTGGAAATTAAATGAACTCAAAGTTTAATTGTGTACACTTTGTAGACAAGGCAATACTGATCATAACACAGAAAGTTTCAACAACTTAAGTTCCCAGAGGTTTATTTTAATAGGAAAAGTTTTTGTTGGCAAATGATTTTAAGAACATTATACATGCCATCTTAATTGAYTGCATATGAATTACGTTTTTGTTTCTAGGTCACTAAATGGAATGTTATTCAGTTAATATTTTTTAAAGAAAGAACAGTGACAAGTTCAAATTCATATTTGAAAATGATGAAAGCGTAAAAGTTTCCTGGAAGATTGAGAAGGTAGTTTGTATTTGCCAGTCTGGCCTAAGAGGTTTAAATGTATTTTCATTCTTTAATTTATAGACAGCCCTGTGAGAGAGGTAAGTTTGTATTTGTAACAAGAAAATCAAATCCAATTTGTTTAGTGATAACAACAAATATCTCTTGGATTAAAATGAGTTTTAGGCCTTCAACTCTAAAACAGAAATAAATCTAGGTCCAGTTAAAATTCAGATAGAGCACAGACTGGCAGGCCTTTTTTTACTTATTCTACAACATGAAGTAAACACTGTAAATTTATATTGTTGCTTTACTACAGAATATTGACTTCATGTTGCACACTTAACTAACTGCAAAAACTTTCAGGTTATGCTATACTTTTACATTTTAGAAGAACATGTGTCTTCCATATTACAAGCTTTTGATAAACTTCTTCTTCATTGTACTCATATCAGTATTTATTAAATGTGGCAAAGCAGATTGAGGAATGAATTTGATTTTTCTGCAATAAGTTCATTTTTTTAACTAGTCTTTGAACTAAAAATATTCAAAATCCATGAAAAAAAATAGTCACTTTTTAAATATATAATGAATTTAAGGTTTGTGCTTATGTGTTTATCATTACTATCTTATACTGTTTTTATTCTCAAACATTTACCAATATTACCACCATGACACAGGTGTTATCCAAAGGGAAGARTAAAATCATCTTTTACTTGTGTTTCATATCTGTTATCAAAATATCCTGCAGCCACTTTACTAAGTCTCCAAAACATCGTGTGTCAAACATGAATATGACCCGCTGTTTACTGTGTTGGCCCAACCACACATGACAGTTCACCACTGTGGACGTTTAAAACCAATTACAAAGGTACATTACTTCTATTTCTGAAGCAAAGTATCTGAGACCGGACAGGATAGTACACATTCTCCACACGTTGCATGTGCTTTCTACTAGAGTAGATGATCTCTTAATATTTTACTTGCATTAACTGCTTTAGTAAACCTAACACCAATAAAGATCCAATTGCAGCAATTATTTAAACAATTGTTAAAAAACTGCATTGATRCTCGATTTTTATGCAATTGATTTGCATCTCTAATTGCATGGGTGGGATAACTATTAATTACGTAGACAGAGGCTTGCAATAAATAGGAATACATTGTCTTGTTAAATTTATAGTGCTACTTAAACTATTTAATGTTGAATTGTGATTCCATTKCTCTGTTTTGTGGACATCTTTGCTGGAAAAATGTGATGTTACATAAATGACTTTTCTTAAGGGATTTAGGCTACCTTAGTCCCCCTTAAGCTGAAAGGTGAGAACTGAAAACTTAGCAATGTCACAACTAGCTTTTCCAGTCTGTCTGTTTTCCAGACCTGGAGGTGTGGAGATTCATTGGGCAGCTACGTATCTTGAAAATTCTCTTGGCCCTTTAAACCTGTTTTCTTGTACATGTTTTGGAGGAGCTATACTTACATCTCCTGCCCAAAGTTCCCCACAAGTGTGGGTACTGGCATCTAAATTCTGTCTAAAGGCCTTGAAAGAGGTGAGCATGGTCCCAGGACCCAAGGGATGTGTAATGGCCTTAGAGTAGAATAGACATGCAAGAACTGTGAGGCCGTGGATGAGTAGTCCTGCTCAAGCCAAGGACGCCTAATGCAACATCCCCAGGTGGCATGGTCCTAAACCAYCGTGAGTGTGGGGATGCATCTTCACCACTCCATCTCAAGATGAGCTGTGATGCAGCCAGGGAATGGTTCAAGGCTGGCTGGCCCAGGCAGGCTATGGGCAGGGGGGAGCCTTTGCTCAATTCCACTGCGCAGAGCAGTCAGCTAGGAGGACAGTTGCTGAGGGTCTAGATTTATTGTCCCTCTTGCCTGTTTCTGCTGTTTCTCCCAYGATATTCTAACATGAAACACATCAGAAGTACAGCAAGGAGCAGAAAGCCAGTCCTACCCCCAAAAATAGTCCTTCACCCATTCCAGATGAATTGGACACCTAAATCAAGGGCTAGATTCTTGTCCCAGTTTTTGTCTWTTATCGGTCCAGCAATAGCATTCTAGGATACTAGCCAATTGCTAGTTAACRCTATCCTACTAGGCCAAAACAAGAAAAACCTCACGTTATACATTTCAGAATGAAACACATTTTATATTTTCAAATATAAATTGTACTTTGCATGTATATAGTAAATTGTTTCCCATCTGGATTCCTTGAAGTGTTAGACATGTGGGAAGACCAAGATGAAAGGACAGACTGTTATTTGTGGTACTCAAAATCACAGAGGAGGACAGTGGAATTGAATTAAGAAAAAAAAAAAAGAGAGAGAGAGAGAGAGAGAGAGCTATTTCTTAGAACCAGACAACTATATTTCCTCCCTGAAAAGTAAAAGAAAAGAGGAAGAAGAATATCTCTCAGGAGTAGATGGAGTTTGAAAAGAAAAAGCTCTCAATAGGTTTCAAAATCCTTTACAATGTTTATTTTAATAAGTCTCAGTCCAATAAATAACTGATGCCATTTTTTTGCTCTTGGAAAATGTTTTTATTAAAGATATAGCACATTTTAGAACTTGCTTGTATATTTATTGTGCTSCTAGTGTGATATTGCCACTTTATGCCAATTCTTTTAGGGACTAGTCTAGACCAGTAGGTAAGCCAAGTTGTGAAATTGGGTGGTTCTATTGGCAGACCCCACATCTCAGATTAAGTTGATACTGTTATTTCTAAGTTCCATTTACTTATTTATTTGTGTAATCCTTAAAAGCATCTTTATATGAACTACATATTGYGGATGGAAAAAAATGAAAAAAGCCCTGAACCTTGTGGTTTCATCCATGTTTGAGCTATTGAGGGGATCAGGGTTTCATAGAACAKCACTTTTTCCTCTCTGCAATCACCTGTCCTGAGTTCCAGGCAGAGTTACACATAATGATGGAAAAGTCTGTTTGCCTCCTTTGCCACAAGTAGCAATTTACCATACATAGATCTGTAAATGATTTAGTAAAAATAAARTAGAATACTCTACAGAGATCTATGAGCACATAAACAATACAACTAAAGTGAACAGACAATGTTTATTCACTATTACCGTAAAGGAACAAGGAACACACAGTAAAACTAGCACCAGTTTGAAAAGAACAAATATAAACTCTTTTTCACATGACACCTAATGAAATTGTGGAACATATTGCTACAGGCTGTTTCAGAGGCCAAAGGTTTAAAGACGAATTAGAGAAATTCATGCAGGGTAGGTAATATCAATAGCTATTAAAACACAATGACCTGGACACAACTAATGGCTCAGGAAATCCTCAGTACATAGAGACCAAAGACTATTATGTGGAAAGATTTCTTCTATRCATATCCTGCTTCTTTAGCATCCCCTGTTGGCAGCACTAGGGAAAAATCTTCTCTGGGTAAGAGAAGATTTTGGTGTAACCCTTTCTGTTAGTTCTTGCAAATAAGCAATTCTATCGATATGTAAYAGTTATAAACTATTTGTTCTTGTTGTTTTTGTCCTTGCTTTCAAAATTAACCCAGTGGGGGTCTCCCTGACCCCTAGATTAAAAAACACTTACATACTATTTGCTTAAGCAAAATAGCAACTGAAAATAGCAACCAGTCTGCTGTTGTGATTCAATAAAAATGCATTTCTGGAAAGCTTTGTTTTACTTCATGATAGATAGCCACAGCTTTTGGACTAGAGATATTACACAATGGTATTTTCCAGAGATGCTCCAGACATGGCTAAAACACTATTCTATCAATTTTGATTCTAGTCATGCTTCTTGAACTCCTCATCTCCTACATTCCTCCACCTGCGCCAATTCTTGGGACTTCCCGGAGACTCATTTTTGAAGCAGAAAGCATAGTACAGTGACAGTAATATTTTCCATTATGCATCTGGTATTAAAACAGTGGCAGATAAGAAAAAATGGCTTTGTCTACGGAAAGAGTTATTGCAGCCATTGCCACCATTGCATGCCTTCACCATACAGCAGCCTGCTCAGTTCACACAAAGAAAACTCTAACATTCCCAACTTGTCACCATCATCTAAAGAAGCTCAAACACCACTATGCCAGAATTAGACCTTCATCCTGTCCACGCCAGTGCCAAACGCTTAAGAAACACGCAAAAAAATTATAGTGGGAGCTGGGGAATAAAGTATACCAAGGGAAAATTTATTCTAACTTCTGAGAATTTATGTTTGCTTATGCTGTGACAGAAAAAAAGAGAGTTAAAGAAAGAACACAGCAAATCTTTGTTTTTCAGTATGTCCATGGGGATTCATTGGACAGTGTACATTTGATATAGACACATTTACATTAGAATTTTAATTGAGAGCAGTGGTGCAGTTTGGAAGCAAATCCTGTAAGTATGCCTACTTTTTATTTGCAGCATAGCTTTGGTGAGCACACACAAGATTTCTTTTAGGTGGAAATTTGATTGGAAGCTCTACTGCRGGTGCACATAAAATAGTGCCCAGGCCTTATGGGAGATGCAAAGATGAAAACAAATGATTGGCCATTTGAACAGCTTCATACCTTAAGTCCAGTAAACCAGAGAAAAATCTAGCCCACATTAGCCTTCCTTCCCTAAATTGCCTGTAATATAGATTCAGGAACCTGTGCACCTACTACTGCATTAATTTACTACTATTACATAGTAATTTTAGTGTACTTACTTAGGATTATTTATCTTGGTCTACTTTAATTTGGACCAAATATGAACCATTTATTTTATGCCAAAACAGATATTATCTTTCTTCCATAAACATGAAGCCTATATAAGTATTGCTTTGTATATTCTGGCTAATTTAACAGAAGCGATATTACATGGTTACACCTGCTCTGGATTAGCTGTGTATGGCTTTGTATTTGGTGATCTACACAGCTAGCACTGAAAACAGATGGAACTTCATATTCAGTTTCACCATCATAAAATCTTGTTTTCAAGCAAAATACAAACCATTTTGATCATTCTGGGTTCAGTAAAAGCACAGCATTCCTCATTGACTGAAACTACCCTGCTACAGTTGCAATTCTGMCAAGGTATTAGTCATGAATTTACTTACTGTTGACTCTGAGGAGCTAAAGGCTGATATGGCGCATCCCTCACCAGTTTGATAGGTACAACAAGGCATTTTTCAATTATTTTTCACTCTGAATTGATACGTACAGTACCTCTCCCACTTTTAATAAGCCTGAATGTCAAAAGGTTAGTGTTCCAGACATATTCAAGCTTTTCAGATTTTTTTTTTCTCAGAACAATCATGTTTCAAGAACCAGCTGCAAAGCCTGAAGAATTTCAGCTCCCAGACAGGTATGAAACATTGTTTTTGCCTTTATTTGCCTAAAAAGTTATATTGTATAGACCTAATATTTTAAGAATTGACTTTTTAAGCCTATCAGATGCTGCATGGCATATACTCAGAACAAGAAAATTCCTAGAGCTGAGTATTTCCCAACAAGTAACTTTTATTCAGTGATTTCAGATGCTTTCACTAATCATCAAAAGTCTGCAAGCAGACTGCTATATTATCCAGTTTACTGAGAGGGAAATTTTTCTGTTGGTTACTCTTTTTTCTTTTATGTATATTTTAACTCTGTAGTTTGATCTATATACTCTCCTAGATACTACTATGTTACTTACAATTAATACAGAAAGAAAATGGTATCTTGCTGAGTTTCACTGAGAGGATGAAAGTGTAAAAACCTTCAATGAACAGTAAGAGCAACTTAAAATCAAAATTTTAGAGATATTTTCGGGCAATAAAATTCCCCTCCTACAAGCCTATCTATAAAAATTAATGTAAAATGAGCCAAAAAAGGGGGATAATGATATGGTAGAATCCAGTTTATTTAAAAAGTGAGAGCAATAGACAGGGTGAAGTGATCTAAGGGGCAAGCTATTACCCTTAGGCAGTCTAGGTTCCAGCACTGCTTCTAAGTAGACTACCTATTGAACCTGACAGTTATGGGAAGACTRTTTTATTACTTGATCTTTCTCTTTCCTATTCCGCACTGTCCATCATTTCTACTTAACCTGTAAGCAATTCATAGCTGTTACTTTTCTCCACAATATGTTTTGCACACTTCCTTGTATAGTAAGGTCTTCATCTCTGCAGGGACTCTGTCACAGACATTAATGTATATATGAAGTCTAAGAGAAGTCTGAGAATTTTTGCCAACCAAATAGATCTAAAATCTCGATGATGTTGATCCAAAACAAGTTCTTTTTCTGACTTCTAAAACAAATGATAGCCAGCAAAAAACCTTGACACTTCCAAATGATTGAATATAGGAACAGTTCCTCATGTACTTTTTCTTCTTTAAGAAAAGCATGATTTTTATATTGGCTTGCTTCTGTTCACATTCCAAAATTGCACCTGGTACAAGGATCCATAAAGTTTCACCTTACTTACTCCTGCTGTAACCTGAAGCTTATTTTTTTTCTGCTTGAAAGTCTTTTGCATTATGAATGAACGTTCTTTGGATTGAGTTAACATCCCAGTTTCTGTCAGAAATTATTACCTCCATCCTGGCTTTTATAACAGGAGCATTACCTATGTCTTGATGACATTGCTGTGCAGGACTTTCTCTATCAGTCTGAGTTTTGGGTCTCACAATTGTATCAACATCCTCTATGGCCTTCACTTCAATCCTTAGTTAAAGAGGTTGAAAYACCCCTTACTCCCAAAGGACTCGGATGGTTTCAATGTCTTAGGGCAAAGCCTCCACATAATAATTTCAACATAGTTTTAAATATGGTCTTTAAGAAACCATCAGCTACTTCTTTTCTCAAGAGAATAAGATCCATCAGATCTTTATCTTGCAACCTGATAKGGATCACAACCTACGCATCAGTTGTGATGATGCACCTACTGATGCATTACAGCATGCTTCAGACTTAGGATTTCTTTAAGTACAGATTTTAGATAGTGTCTGAGAAAAGAGATTAAGCAAGYAGATGATCTGTTGCACTGAGGGAGGCTGGCTTTGCTTCTGTCCCCAYGCTGGAACACAGTGACATTGAACAGTAAAACAGATCGGTATTCTGCCTGATAGGAAAGAAATAAATGGACATAGTACAAGTCTATACAATCATATCTAGAAAATAGAAAAGGTAAACAAGGAAAGATTATTCAGTGTTTCAAGAACTAGATGGCATAAAAATGGCAGATATGTTCAAAACAAAGAGATGGAAGACACTTTTCACAGGGTGTACAATTAGTCTTTGAAATCTTTTGCTACAAAACAATACAGATGTTAAAGCGTACACAGGTTCAAAAAAGAACTAGACAAATTCATGCAAGAAAAATCTATTGAGGGCCACTGAAAAAAAACTCTTCTGGTTAAGGAAGTTCTTCAGTAGTAAAGCTGTAGAAGCTGGCCATGTTTGCCATATTCTTACTCATTTTCTAAAACATTCWTTCTGGATCCCTCTTGGAGATACAATACTTGACTAGACAGACTTTCAATGCACATGAGTATAGCCACTCTTAAATAGAGAATGGTGGTCTTCAGGAACCTCACTTAAGGCACTCATCACCAGCAGAGCAAGAACTCCATTTCTGCTATTATTGTAAAGTACTTTACAGTTTATGACAGATCATGTGCAAAAGTACTGAGTCAGGATTGGAGTGCTGATACACCCCATAGGCTCTCCACTGTGCTGATATTTCCCTCTGTTTTTGCAAATTGCCAGATGGATCTGTAAAGTGAAGAGAGGAGTGGTAGATGATTTCCTCATAGTCTTTCCTTGCAGTGCAATCATTTTGATTGCAGAAAATTAGTAGAGGAATCTCCAGCAGTTTGAATCACTACACAAGGGAGATATGTAGGCCAATTGGCCATCGAATCACAAACCAAAGGGCTTCTTGAAAGACCATGATTGCAAGAACAGACGCTGGAACACTGCTTGTCYGTATCTGTGCTGTTTACTAAGAAGCAAAGAGAAACACAGGGAACAGAGGAGAAATAACCATGAAGGAGATGGTGCCTGCTATGTAATTCAAWTCACTGCAGAGGCAATCTGAACACTATTAATAGGGATTCTGCCTCCTGACATGTGATGCTATGACATTCAGAGAAATGGAGCTACCTTGGTCCTAAGAGCAGGTTATATCAAAAAATAAAAATTAAAAAATTAAAACAAAACTTGACATACACAATCAATTTCTTCCACTGACGAAAAAGGAAGCAATACCCATTCAGTTGCACTATAGACTTTAACTACGCAAATTCTGGATATATCATAATAAAAGGCTAAAGTAATGCAGACTACTGAGGCTGCAGAAAATTCTTCTAGCAATTCTCACCTACCAGTTCAAATATCATGTTGCCAATGTTCTTATATACAAAGAGGAAAGACAGATTGTGACATAAAAAGGCTGCAAATTCTTCTCCCAATATCAGATGAAAAACAAGTAATTTTTCTCTTTTCCCGTGTTTAATTACATGGATGTCTTCATAAAATCTTTGCTTTCCTTTTCATTTAATCCRAGAGTGGAAAGCTGGCAAACATAGGTGTGGCATTAGGCATTCCACTAAGAGATTTCTTGTGTATATTATCAGCAGTCACTTGCTTTCAAGATAGGGGCAATGGAAAGTTAGTGTGTGTCTGCCTCAGAGGATGCATCCCTTGACTCCAATTACTATTATAAAGAAGAAATCAGCTAGGGAATGGCATTAATAACAACTTACCAAATGGCAATCTATGATCTGAATGTCCAGTGAATCAGCAACACAGTGGTAATTAGCCTTGTTCCCTCTTTTTCATGAAGAAGCCAGCCAGCTTACCCCACTTTTTCTGGAGCACCTTTCTTTCTAACAAAAGATCATTGCTTAGATTTATTTAGGTCAAGACRTTTTCATAAATTATCTGTCACTATGTAAAACTTAAGTCTATCTCATGGGAACTTATTCGTATAACCACTCAATGTATCCACCCTCTAAATTCCTGAAAACTATAGAAATCCCTCAGCATCCTTAGTCATCCTAACAACATATAGTGATGTTGTAACCAGAGCTATAAATATTCTGAGATTGCATAAACTAATTCACTCTGACTTAGAACCTCTTTGAAAAGCTTGAGATTCTTGATCAATATTTGCTGGTGRGTTCTGGGGAAGATGACATTTACTTAGCAACAGCAGAGACTTTATACTGTATACTTTTCCTATTGAAAGTACTTGTAACTGTACAATAATGTTTGCCCTTGCAATAATTTCAACATAATGTTGACCATAGAAAATGAGAAAAGTAAGTAGTGAAGATAGTCATACAGTCACAGTTCTAGTGCATTACACTCACGATACGAGAGTGAAAACAGACTACTATTTCTGCAGCACCCTTATTTAACTTCTTAGTCTGTTCCGTGTTTGTACTGCTTCATTTCTTTTGATTTATGATTCATTTCTGTTGATTTATGAATTATATTTAAAAATGTAAAGGCACATAGGTTTAAAAATTCACATTTCAGTAGTATATGGTCCTTATAATGCATACTCTTTGTAACTTCCATTGTCATTAATGGGAATTGTAGAACAGAGTGTAAAATGTATAAGCCTCTTTCTCTACAAAATGAGTGATATGTACAAATGTCATTTTAAATTTTGTATTTCACTTTTAAATGGTTTGCAGATACCCAGATATTAAAAACTGCTGCATTTAATTGTGAATGGGAAGAAAAAATCAAGTATTTATCCCAGCTGTTCTTTTCTTTAAGAAARTTTGTGGAGCAGAAGGGTAATAATATCAGATCCACTATAGCAGCACTATTCTTGAAGGAGGATTGCTTTACCTGTGAAAATTTCTTTCATGGCCATATGTTGTCAACATTTTGGAAAAAAGACATTCTTCTCCCTGCAGTATATCAAAGCATAACTCGTTTGTCCATCTGTGGTCCCTATTTGGCCTGCTATAAAAGCTTATCAATCTTTAATATTTTTGTCATTAAACGAAAAATTTGTGGGACAGTGAGGTGGTATCATCCTACATTGTCACAGACACTGAACTGCAGAGAAATTAAGGTAATGATCCAGAAAAGAGATTGGGCTGCATTCAGATTAGTTAAGCACTGCAAGATCTAAAARTTCTAAGTCTACCTTGGCAGAGCTTAAGCTAAAGGCCTATCTTTTTACATAGAAAACTGAGAAAAATAGGCATCTCTTATCTGAATAAAAATTCTGAGTGTCCTCTACAGAAGCATTGCTCTCTATCTCAAATATTGCCACTCAGTACTGTGTTTGCRCCTGTGTTTGACATGTTATTTCACCACAGCAGCCACCTTCTGAGTAACAAGCCCCATTCCGAAAGGAGACACTGAAGGAAAGAGGAGGAAGCAGGGTACTTTTTGGACAGTAGTATTGTGGTTCAAATATTCACTCAAGATATAGCAGAGTCCTGAGTTAACTTCCTTTCTTTTGACTGTGATATTTCAAACTCACTGCCCTTCATCTCAGTAGTCAGCCCTAATGAAGCAGCATATCAGTCAGCTGATTTTCACACACACACACACACACACACCCCCCAAAAAAAGAAAGAAAAAAAAAAACAGTATTGACTCTCTAATTGAGTGGTTAGGTCTCCCATTTGAAAGGCAGGGATGGGAAACAGCCATCCCTATACCATAGCTAGGGCTTCAATCAGTAGGCATGTTCTTACTTAGCAGAGGACCAAGGAATCTTTTCTTTTTCTTTTTCTTTTTCTCTCTTTTTCTTTTTTCTTTTTTCTCTTTCTCTTTCTTTCTCTTTCTCTTTTTCTTTTTTCTTTTTCCTTTTTCTTTTTCCTTTTTCTTTTTTTCCTCTTTCTTTTCGATGCAATGCCACAGCTTCAAGAGACATTCCCTTTCTCTATTGAGATATGCCCTTTCTTAACTCACTGTTAGTTTAATAAGAAGTCTTTCACAAGAATTGGATATGTGGGTAGGAGTGCCTTAAGCAGATGAAGGCACTGAACCAGTATCTACCCACCTTGACTGTGCTAAGTAGTTACTGTGAGAAAAGCAGAAAGGTGAGGAAGCAATCTTTTAACAGAAAAGATAAATCTTTTCATCTTTTGATAGAAACGTTCAAGAAAAATGTTGAGGTCAATGTATCTGAAGCATAGATCAAGGCCACTTTCCAGACAAACTGGGCACTTTTTTGCCTGGAAAATATGGCTTTTAAAATCAGTCCATTTCTTCAGCATTGCCTCCTTCTTTCAGCCCATGCAGAGCCACTGCTCGCATTCCGGAGTGTTAATTTGCCCATAGCATTAGTCGGGTGCAGGATGTTATACTCTGAGCTATAGACCTTAAAGATAAGTGTTAGAAAACTCCTCACTCCAGCTGCTAAATCGCTTCATGAAGATAGTCTAAAACAGGTATCTAATGCTTGAAACTAACACTAAGAAAGAGGCATGCCTACAGCTAAATGTGAAAAAAGAGAAACTGAACTGAAGTCTCCATTAACCAAAACTGGTGATCTAGCCATGAGATTGTCCTTTTCCCACAGAATTTGTTTAGTACTTTGGCCTTTTCAAATCTTGTAGTTGAAAAATTGAGCAGAGAGAAAACTAAGCTCTTTTTTTTTTTAAAAAAAAAAGGATTATATTTACAACATTATTTAGGTTTTCAACATCAAACTTGTCAGTTCTCATAGTTAATAATTTTTTATAGTGTCCCAAAACAAATTTTGATCACTCATCCTTGATACAAACCTACTCACAAAGTACAATTACAAAATGTGCCTTTTATTTTATCTATAATCAAACTGCTGTTATTAAAATGGTTACACTGAGGTTGTTTTGAGGAATGAATAAAGTCATGCCCATTTACTAAACACCTTTCAAAATGTACTTCCACCAGCACCAAATTAACTGCACTGATGGAGTTTTTTTTCACTCATGATTTTTCCTACCTACCTCTAGCTATAATTAGTCACTGAAAATTGTCTTGTTGTATGCTCGGAAAATGCTTTATACTCCAGTCATAGTTCTTTTCCTTACTAAAGAAAATCCTGCAGCTGATAAAATCTCAGTAACCTAATGATCAGAAACCCATTCAGGAGCATCCATGACCACCATCCCTCTTAAAAGAGGCTATAATTGAGGCATGCTAACCAGATCATTAATATTTTTTATACATAAAGGTACCCTTAAAAGGAAGGTACAATTAGTAAGTGTGAAAAACATGTGTTCATGCAATTTTACTAACTGCTTACATTGTCATAAATAGAATGTAATGACTGATTTTAATAAGCATTTCTAGCTCATATACAGTAACAAAATTTGTAAGCTATGAAGCATGATAAAATCAAGGATAGCAATCCAAGAAAAAAGCTTTTACAATCACTGCTCATTTCTAGTCAGCAGGTCCAGTGAATCTGGAAAAGCTGGTTTTCTATCGATAGCTAAACCCCCACTGAATTTGAGAGGGGCAGGGCAGACTCCTGTTTTGCTTCACTTTCCTGAACAGCTCTGCAGGAAAGCCAAATGGAGGCAAGTGTGACAAAGAAGAGTAAGCTGCACAGAATGAAACACAAGTACAAAGGGAGAGTCAGGAAAAAATCTTGCTGTCCAGTGCTTTTTCACAGATATCTGTATGTATCCTTTTCCTGGCATTCATTCTTTACATTTGCTTCAAATAGCTTATCAAAAAAAAATATATATATTTAGCAAGTTCAATACAGTAATCTCCTCTTYCAAGTTGTAATAATTATTAAGAAACAGTGAGTATTTGTGTATGTGGAGGGGGTGTCAATATTTTGATTCTTTCTGTTAGCACTTTGTTGCAGTTCAGAACTGCAGTTTTACGTGGAAATCAAAAAACAAGGAGAATGAATCCTAGGCTCTCAAGAGCTTTTTGAATAATTGTCTTGTAAATATTTTATGGAGGGTGGTGTAATGATTTATTGTAATGGTTTACATACAGTACAGTTTACAACAGATTTTATAGGTCAGATTTAGAACCCATTCAGTCAAACACTGGTAAAACTGGTGTTTAAAAGGATGGCTACATCTGCTCTGAGACTGTGAGTCTGCTCACATAGCTGAACAGCCACTTATACAAATAAGAAAGGAAATGAAAAATCAAAAGCTCAGGGAAGATAGAGCTGGATTTTCCTCCTGAAGTTATGAACTGAATCTTAATTTTACCAAGTTAATAGAAAACCTAGATAARCTGGGGCAGCTACATGACACAGCACTGCAGAGCAGTAATTCCAATCCCAGTGGCAATACGGCTGTTGATAGGCAGTTGATAGGCAGAGTCTAGTGACATACCAAGCTATGTTATTTCTAGTTCTCCACCTGGCTCAGTAAGAGCTAGTTCAGCTGTGTCCAGCCAGCTCTGCTAGAGCCCTGATTATCTGGCTGACAGTCCTCAGAAGTTAGGGTCATTAGTTGAGGACATAGTTTGTGCCAGCGTAGACATATCAAGAGTCATCAAATATTACTGCTGAGCAATTCAATTTGTAACTTTCATTTTCTTGGAGAAATGTGTCCTTTAAAAGCAGAGCTGGAGAAGAGACAAGAAATACAGGAAGACTTGAATAATTTATCCAGAGCTGAGATCAGCATTCTGTGCTGTCCTAGCACTAACAGCCCAGCCTCCACCATTACAGGAATCAATCCAAGCAGCCCTGCAACAGTCACCCAGGCGTATTTCTCCCTGCAAAGACTRTAGGAGATGAGGGAGACATCTGAGTGATACGCCAGGACAGTGAGGTTCTTGTCTACGTGCCTTCTTATGACTGAAACCTCCCAGGTATTTGAATCCATTCAGTTTAAAGGCCTTAAAATTTTGCTGCCTCAGTGGTTATATAGACTGCTGTCTATATGAGCAAGGGGAAAGGAAAGCAAAGCTTATCACATAAATTCATCTGAGTCAGAAAGTTAACATAAAAATTTAAGTTCAGATAATCAGTTTGGCAAAACAGAAAGAGAAATCTGGGTGAGAGTCACCTTGATGCATCTTTAGCTGCATTTCATGTGCCATTTTTCTAAGCGTTCTTTAGTTGCATGAATGTTGAAAAGGTGAGGGAGACAGCCTATTTGCTTATGTGTTTTAAGGAGTAGGTCTGTTAAAAGCACATATATCACAGCACTAGAGATAGGCAGAGATTAGAACACTAGTGATGCTGAATAGTTAAATGAGGAAGCTCTGGATAAAGAGGAARACAGAGCTATGAAGAGTCTTTGGAAGGGACAGTAAAAACAGAAAAGCAGTTAAAACTATTCTGATCAATCTGGAAAGTGGCTGAAAACAAAGGTATTTGGGTTTCTAGAAGGAGCTGCTGAGCTGAGAGACAGTAACTTGGTGGAACAGGAAGAACAGTCTCACGTACCCTTTGTAAGAGTTCCTCATCTTTGGCATCACACTCCAGCAAAGAAAAGTTGAGCTCAACTCCATATCTGCAAAGGCTAGGTTTATTCGTACGATTTTATGTGTCTCCTGTTGTGTTTCCCCACTGCTGCTGTGTTTCATTCAAACATTCAGTGCTTATACAGACTGCGTAAAAAGCCTACCACAGAAAACAACATTATTATGTACCACAGGACTCAGGAAATCCATGTACCAATCTATTTAAAACATTGTTGTTAAATTCAGCTTTTATAAAACCCCTCAATACTTCCTACCCTATGACAATTTTGCAAAAGCAACTGTTTCTGTTGATTTTTCTTAGTAATGTGCTATTTCTTCTTTTCTTGACAAGCACACAAAAGTGCTTAATTCAGTACTCTATGTAATAAAAATAACAACTTTTAAAAAGCAAAAGATTCTGTATTTCAAGTCTGGATATACTGTACTGGACTCTGTGCTTCAAGTCCGGTTAGTACACATGGCATTTTTTACATTCCTCCATTGAGTCTGACAAGTTTTCACAAGATGTGAATTGTTGAGACATTTATCTATGCCAAGACATTCTTTCTGGCAAATAAAATATATGTTAAATGTTCAGACACAGCCCAGTAGCTAATAAGGTGCAAAAAATCACCTTCACTTTCATTGACTTCACTGACATCAAAAGGAATAAATACATTTCTGTCTGGCAGAGAAAGAGATCATTAAAACAATCAATTTGTAAATAAGTTAAGTAAACATGTTTAAATTGGTTACTTCAGGAGTAGAAAATGAGCTTAATTTTGAGCAGCCAGAAGTTACAAGGAGCCTATGCAAAAATATTTCTGTTGATGCAAACAGAACTGTGCCTTCTTCATATACTTTTACTGAGTTTGGTAATTTTGCCATCTCTAACCAAYTGAAAATACATAGTCAACCATGTAGTGATCTTGTAGAGTATTTGGCAGTAGAGTATTCGGCAGTCAAACCCATAGGGCTTTTGATCTCAAATGTATTTTTCAGCTGACATAAGCTGACATAGAGTTTCAGGTTCTCAATGAAGAAAAACAAGGAAACGAAACTGAAAGGAAAGAGCAGAAGTTAATTTCCCATGTATGGTCAGGAGTATAGTATTTAGGGCTCTTTTAGGAGACCTGGCATACAAGGGGTCAAGTTACTATACTGTCTGATTTATAAAAAGACTATGAACCATGATAGCCCATGACTATGTTATCAGCAGTCAACGGCACTGGCCTCTTCTTTAGCTACAACAACATGCCATTATTTGCAAAAAGCAATGCAGTACCAACAGAAAAAAAAAATGATTCATCCCCAGCACCTCTATSCTTATACTTGGATAAGAAAATACAGCTATGAATAGTTGTAGATAAAGTACAGAAATACAGAAAATATAACCATTCATCTATTCTGCAGCAGGAGAATACACATTGCTTCTGACCAGACTTTCTTTCAAGAAGCCTGAATGCCTATGAAAATAGTGGAGTTCTGATGAATCAGTATTATCTGATGAAAAATACTCTTTTTAAGTTCTCATTTTACTCTGTTCTTGTGAGTATTTAAAATCTATATGGCCTAAGACATTTAAATAATTTGATACCAATCATGCATCAAGTAGCTGTTCGCCTAAGTCTTAACCATCTTCATTTTCTAGTTCTATTAGCTGATACTTTTGAAGGTACTGAACAGGAAAAACAGTCAAGACAATGAAACATAATTACTTTTCTAACAAAAAGAATTGGTCTTTATTGATGTCAAAAAAATAGGCCTTCTTTTCTTTCCTATGTTTTTCTTGTGAAATTTTGTGATTTGAAATGGAGTTGTAAGGAAACAGAGCCTCCCACGGGGGATCTGGAAAATTATACGGAAGAAGATGGYGAGGAGAGGAGTGGACAATGAACAGCTCTACATGCTTTTGGAGGTGGATCTTCTGATACAAACAGAAAATGCTCTGAATATCTGGCTGGATTAGATCTCATCATTCTGTGTCTATGTAAAGCCACATATGCAACAGCAACTGTGTTTGCTGTGCACAGTGGACTCAAGGCAGGTTTTCTCATTTCCTTTCACACACAATATTTTATGTCTCCTACAGCCATTCCAACCAGTCAGTCTGTGTCTTTAAGGTTGAAAAGTAAATACAAAATAAAGAAATGTGGTTTTAAAATTTATTAGTGTCACTTTGGCTCTATTATAGATTTTGTTTCATCTCCAGATTGCACTAATACAGCATGTTATTTGATTTAACGAAGTAAATAATAAAAAAAAAAGACAGTTTTTAATGACAATTTCTTTTTCTTCAGYCATCCTTAGGAATGTTGGTTTACAGGGAACACAGATTGTGTTTAACTGTAAATTCAAATCTGTGGTACTTGATTAAGAGAAAATGACCTTTTAGACTTGAGACAGAAAAAAAAATTCTTACAAACATGGTGCTGTGTCCGTAAGGTTTTATGCACCTTAGGTTCCACTGTTAACGACACCAACCTTGTAACCACAAGCCTTTCATATGCAACAGTTAAGGGAAACAAACACGGCTTGTTTTGGTCGTGAGTACCTTTGRCACTGTACCTGCCCAGCTAATTGTCACTTCCCACAGATTATTGCGCCATTGGAAAACTGCAGAAACTGGCAGGAAGCTCTCTGAAATACCAGGGCTGCTTCCCTGAAGCCAAAGATACAGAGGTTTCTGTTTAGAAAGCAATTTAGAGGGGGTGTTACACAGCCATTAATTAGAATACCCTTCAGATGCCCCACAAAACAGATACTGACCTGTTCATCATCTAGCAAGTACCAATCTTCTAGCTGCGAGCTAAGAATCAGGTTGTTAGTGGACTGTCAAAAGATTATCTTCAGCCTTTTTTATCTTTTAATCTGTTCTGAATGATACCTAGTGCCTCACTAACAACTAATTCTTATCTTTGTTAATCCAGTAGTTCTCTTCTGGAGGTTATTAATCTGCCTCCACGTTACTTTGTCCTAACTAGTCCATAGCCTAGTAATAACTTCCTTCTCAGAAATGTCAAATATATTATAGAGTTGCATTTAAATAGTGATATTTCCTTACTGTTCAGAAATATCTAGATTTGGGATAAGATRTCAAGCCTATATATTCAAAAATGTATACACTGTGTACTTCTGAAGTTACTTATCTCTAGAAAACCAAAACATACTCTATTAAAGAAGCTGTTAGCCATTGCAGAAATAATTAAAGAATAGGACACTTAAGGCTGCCTTCTTTACAGTTGTTTTAAGTCTGATGCAGCTGAACCATTTGGATACTGAGTGACATGATTTCGTATTGATTTCTTATTTCTGTAATGACAAGCTTATGTCTTCTAATGCTTTTTGAACTGCAGAGGAGAGAAGACATAAGTAGATGTGCAGGTTAGAAAGTATATGACTCCTTTTATAAGCAATTGATTTTCTGTTAGTACATGATTTTCACATTGTTATGCAGTTCCTTACCTATGAATTGTGTTGGGAATGGCTAGCTTTGYAATTGCTGGAGTGGCATTTTGAGTCTCATTTGAGAGGTGACTTGCTTATTTCCACTGTGTTATATCATGCTCTTATGTTGTGTATTTTGTGATTTTAGTAAACCTCATTTCTTAAGAGCCATGAAATTATCCTTAGYTTTAAATTATGCATCTGCCAGCATCATACACAACATTTTCTGCAGAAGTCCTAGCAAGGCCAATAAGCTATGTTCCTGCTAGCTCTTGCTCATAAAATATTCAGATTCAATTAAAAGACAACAGTGAGCAAGGTGGAAAGGAGTGCCTGTGTGTTACTGCAGCTCAAGGGTAATGATAATTGTCACCCTATCAAGCTACAGAGCATAACGTGRTGCTAGTCCATAAAAAATACATGATTTCTACAGCAATCTTTGTGAGGTTTGGGTTCACTTCTGTTTTGTTTTGTTCTGTTTCACTCAGAGGCAGAACATCTGGTCTAAATAGCTCACACCAATTTGTCAGATGAAGATTTATAGAATTATAGTGATTAAAAAGGAAAAGTACTTTACAATAAACTGACACATCTGCCAAGTGTCAATATTTACTTACAGGCAGTTTTTGATGACTTATAGAAAAATAGATTCTTCTCCTTTCCCCTCCATTCTTCTTGACTGAAATCAATATTGAAAAAATAAGGAGAGAAAATCACTTTTGGCTGTTCTCTTTTAGGACATTGCTGCACTTGTTCTAGGTATTGGTAAAGTAAAATGATGACCTTTTACTATTTATTTCGATATTGATCTAGCTGCATGTCATTTGTTCATTCTGTGGTCAGTTTTTAGGTGTCAGCAAGGCCATAGTCTCTATAGCTGCATTTGATTCCTGTGTGTATACAGCTGTGTTTGTCTAAATTATGTTGGCATGCACAACGTATCTGTAGAAATTAGATATCGTCTTTAAATTATCCAGAAAAGCTGCCTTTTTTTTTCATTTTTGTAATCTATGTTTTCAATGGATATAACCATTTATTTTGGCACAAGCATAAAATCTTTCTCTAATGCAAACTGCAAGAGCAATTGCATCACATCAGGTTTTAGGAAAGAGGAAAAAACAGCTGCAAAGATCAACTTTTATTTTGCCTTCTTTCTTTCTGTCAGAAAATGTGCCAAATTAAAACAAAAATAGCATGAACAACAATAATAACATTCCTTGGAAGACTATGCATAAATATGCTTTTTTTTAAAAAAAAAAAAAGATTTTTTTTTTCTTAGTGGGGGGAATTTTCTCCAGTGAAAAAACGCTTAGTTATTAAGTATCTGGGAGAAATATAGTTGAAGGCAAAGACTCATTCTACTTYCAGAAGTCCCACAGTGGGATTTGCCACAGATTTCATTTTAAAGAATTGAATAGATTGGATCGA
Source organism: Rhea americana (assembly GCF_003343005.1). Lineage (NCBI taxonomy): Eukaryota > Metazoa > Chordata > Aves > Rheiformes > Rheidae > Rhea > Rhea americana. The sequence continues at coordinate 6,381,535 of NW_028186446.1, forward strand.
AAGGATTTAGACTTCTTAGATTAGCTTAAAGTCTACAGCGTTCTCTGTTCAAGGTGTCCCTGTTGGGGAGCTCCCAGATAGTGTTAGCAAATGGCATGCTAAAAATCATTTGAAAAAGCAGAATAGCTGCTAGCTTGCTATCTAGTTAGAACCTAACAGAACATCTTATGCAAAACACCCAATGAAACTGAAAGAAAATTTATAGGAAATAATCAATAYTTTCATTAAAAAGTATAAAAATATATTTACCCGGAATGTGTATGTCTTGCATAGTTATAAAGTTCTGATCATGTTCTCTCATCTCTGAGAATGTCATGATTTTTTGTGTCACAAGTCCATCAAACTCCCCTAGAATACCAGAAATATTCTTTCTAAGGGGATATTTACTCTCTCCTCTATGCAGTCACCTACTTTTATGAAACTTGCAGCATAGTCTTGGGGACTTCTTTACCTCTTGCTCTTTTGCTGAAATTGGTCAATGGATTAATGGCTAGGGAACAGGCAGACCAACAGATGTATACAAAGAAAACTGGTGTGATTGGACAGTCTTCCTTTCTTCACRAAATCTGTTAAAAGATTAACTTTGTTTATCAAGGATATAATTAAGCTACTGAAGAAACAAAATTGTACTAGAAGAGTTGACTCTGAAAACAGGAGAAATTACATGCGAACATATGAATGAACTTTGGAGAAACCTTTAGTCAGCTCATGGAGAGGAAAAAAGCGGGAGACAAAATGCACATAATTTAATGTAGTGATGGCACTTCTAGAGGTTTCAGAGACTGAATTGCCACAGATCCCGTTTTAAAGAACTAGATATATTAGTTTACTTAGAGCATCCAGCTTAGCCTAGGAAAAAATAGGTCATGGATTACTGCTTTTCCAGGATGATTTTGAGGAATATTAATACAATGGCAGACAGGAGAGGACAGAGTAGACATCATACAACACCTTTAAGCTTTGAATTTGCTGAAAAGATCTGCCAGTTAGTATAGAAAAATCTAAGCAACCTTCAATGCACAGAGCACTGTTGCTGCAATAAAAAAGGCAAGGAGAACATTGGACTGTATTACTGGAGGGCATACAATATAAATCAGAGTAGTTGATATTGTGTCCATGTATGCTATAAAATGAACATTACTTAGAGTGGTGTATATAGTACTGCCATCATATTTTAGCAAGGATATAACTGTCCCTGAAAAAAAGACAGTACAGTATATTAACGTAGACTAAAGTCAAGTGCTAAGGATTTATGTAATAATAAGAATTGTAGAAATAAACTTTACAAATCTTCTTTAATTAAAAACTATTCTTTCATAGTCTACTCTTACAAGCCACCTGTTGGCAGCAACTGTGAAACAAGTTAAACTTGTATTTCTGTAGCATATGAGGACATCAAGTCTATTAATTACCAGACCACATTAAAAAGACAAAATTCAGTCTCCCAGTAGCCTACCCCAATAAAAAAAGGCTTGCTAGTCCAGGTAGCAGGTGCAGTCATAGGTCCCAAGCGACAACCAGTCCAATCTGATAGTATAGGTCAATGCCAAGATACCTCACAAGGTATTTTTGGATAGGAGAAAATTGATGGACTGGGATATTAAAAGCTAATTAAAAAACTAATTTTGCAACTATCCTTTATAGAGAAATGGAGTTAGATGAGATTTGCTATACCTTACAAGCAAAAAAACAGTGACATTCTTGCCTTGTATTTCAAGAGAAGGCCTTCAAACATAGCTTCTGAAAATGCTGCATTCATTTTTTTTCTGGGAAAAAGCTTCTATGTATAAGAAAAGAAAGACAAAAAAAAAGGGGGGGAACAAACTGCCTTTTCTGCTCTCCCTTGCCAATGAATGTCAAGCTGTTTTGATATTTTCCGTTTATTATGTTTTTGCTCCGGGAATTTGAAACTGAAATTCACTTCTATATTACCTTATTTTGTGAAATCAATTGTTTCAGTCAAATAAAGCACACAGCATTGGATTAATTTAGATTAAGGGAAACAACAAGGAGAAAAAAATAGAGAGAAAACTTCAGTGAGACAATACTCTGAGTGCTTTTTCTGTGGGGTGATGATAGCAGTTCTTCCAATCAGAATAGCCTGAGAGCTCTAGCTGGAAGGAGATCTCTGAAATTTAAGGGTATAAYAGGTAAGAGGAGTATCATAATTTCGTAACATCAACCACAGATCTACCTTCTATAATTTATTGAATTGGCTTGAGTAAAGGTGAAGTGAACTGTTCACCATTATCCATTTTTACATTTTCCTTCTCTTGAAAATCTGTTAAGCATTAGTTCATTGGAGAAACTACACAAATTTTCAGATTTTGTAAGGAGATACATTAAAAAAGGATGGTAGATTATGTTTCATTCCAGTGACACTGACAATGACATTTTTGCCTTTAAGTCTAGCTCTGCCTCAATCTGTTTGCTGTTAACAATTTAAAATATAACTTTCTTATTGGAATACTTTTAAGTAGGAGACCATTCTGAAGTATCTCACTTTTGATTTGAGCAATAGAGGAAGACAACTTTCTCTGTATGTTGTTTTATCCATGTACATAGTCACAAAATTATCTTCTTGATGTGAGGAAAAGTGATAAAACCAACATTAGATTCATGTGAAAAATACACACACATTGTAGAATTATTTTGTCCTTTCCTATAGGTTTTTTCATCAGGTTAGAGTTCTATTAAACTCCAATACTATTATAGCTACTCTCATCTGACATAAAATCCATACCCATAGGAWCTTTGCAAATACTATCTCAAAAGACAAGTTTCTATGGCATAGTATCTTAAAATATGTGTACAAAATGATGACTTTACACAAAGGGCTTACCATAGCCTTCCAAAGGACATTGATCTAACATGCAGTTTTCATTGTGATATTTTAGATGATTGAAATATTCATGTAAAGCATTATAAAGGGTCCCACTACTGGGACTATCATGCTTTTCTGATCAGAGTCATTTCTATTTTCTACGAGACTATGTTGCAGAATAGATTTTTTTCTAAGCATACATTAACTGCTTTAGTGAAGTAAAATTAATAGTAGATATATAGCAAATACATTTTATTACCAGCTGCAAAATCCATCTAAATTGCCTTTTACTGCAGTGATGAGGAACATATACTAATACCTAAGCCCTAACTGATACACTCCCTAACTTACAAATAATTACTTTATTCACAATAAAATTTGGCTCRTGATATTATGGGCTTTTGACTTCCCCTTTTCATTGCTGATTTTGAATTTCTAGCAGCTAATAGTTATACATTTCTGCAGACTGTTGGTAAATTTCTTAGTGGTCTTAAAAAAAATCTTGTTGTGAAATATATTGTAGGCACTGTCTGAAAATGCACATACATTCTGAAAGTGTCTGCTTTTTCCACAGATCTCACCTTCTTTTAACATATAAACTGTTTGGAAAGGATATATATAATCTGCAGTGAAAGTCATTACAACTCAGTTTATCATACCATTGGTGTATTTAGTACTCTACTTCTAACTTTAAGATTTTACAAAGGTGCATGATCTGAAAGTACAAAAATCCCTTTACAACTTTTTATCTCAAAGAAACAAATAAAAAAAAAGAAATAATAATTAAAAAAAAGGAGTGCTCAGTGCACTGCCCAGAAAAAGAGGGCTTGAATCTATTTAAAGCAGCAAAGGAAATGCTGTGTGCTTGTCAGTTCTATCTTGTTCCATTTAAGAATGAATTATGTCTAGCTTATTTGGAAAACAGCTACCTTTTAAAATGAGATGCAAACTTTAAGAGAGAAATCCTAATCTAAATATACCAACATTCAATGTGTCACATTTTAATTCAAAGGGAGATGGAAGATGGGACTGGATAAGGATATTTCCCTTTTTCGTGATGTTACCTGTTGATCTGGTTGTACGGAGACTGATGTCCTTCATTTCCTACCTCTGAATGTGATGAAAAAAGTTGAGTAGGAAAGCTAGACCTTCCAGAAGAAAGAGCAATATAGTAAGAAATGTACTTTGCCAGATGTGCATTCTCAATAGCATATCCTGAAATCCAACAGCAATATTAGCAGAAGATACTGCTGAATCAGCCTCATCTTTTGCTGTACAACCTCTGTCTATCGGATCTTCTTGACTGTGAGTTCTCTAGGATTCTAAAAGAAAGTATCATCTAAAAAAAAACCTCTGAGAAAAGTGTCAACATATATCAAGTGTGCAAAAATAGTTTAACAGCTGAAACAAAGTTTTGCAACTTATTTTGATATTTGTATCAATGGAGAGGTTTAAACCACTTTCTGAGTGAGGTATCGAGCATTACATTGACTAATGAAAATTGAAAAGTGTCAATTTACATGGTTTTCAACTATTTTCCTATCCCCCCAAAATGTTACTCAACACTAAAAGAACTCAGACTGCCTGGGAAAATTAATTTCTGCATAGGAGCTTATGATAAAGACTCCCACACTCCTCTGAATCCAGTGAGTCAGTCACTCTTCTCATCTCCAGCCTGGGAGAAGTTTGCTGTTGCTTCAGACAGACAAACTTATGTTTTCTGTTATCCAGGACTTTAATAAGTTTATTTCCAACCAGGCAGAATTGTGAAGGGAAAAATAAACTTAGAAAGTGCAAGTCATACTAACAGAAAAAGTCACTGAATCTCTGAACTATACACAATACAGTGGTAATGTGACTATCAAGTCTATAGTAAACAGCAATACCTTTATTTTCTAGGAATATTTTAAAAGAATTAACATATACTTTTTTTTTTTTTTTTTTTTTAATTCTTGAACCCTCTCTTTTCAGCCTCAGCCTACAGTGTCCACTGGACTGAAGTGAGTTGTTACCTCCCGGGCTCAAACAATACAGAAACTCTTCCTTAAAAATTTCAGTATATAAGCCAGTCATGATGAAGTCCTATACACTACTGAAACTCACAGTTTTCCATTCAGCAGTGAAAGTTACTTGGCTACACATGTTGTTTTCAAATATAAATGCTCTCGCTGTTTCAAGTTTTTTCTTTTTTCTTTTTCTTTTTTTTTTTTGTCTATAAGGCAAAGGAATTCAATTTTCTTTAGGGATCAAACACACACCAAAATTAGAATTTCAAAACTTTTTCAGTTATTGTAGCTGTAAAATGAATACGCAAAATATCTTACCTTCATTTATTTAGGAAAAAAAACCCTACATATATCTCACTTCTACTTTAAGAAAAAATTATGAAACCTTGGAACTTGAGATGAAGCATAAGGAGTTTCACTTCCWCTGTGAGCTACCAAGTGGTTCATGATGGAAAGGATTGTTCCACCACAAGCTTAACCTAACACAATATTATAATCACTAAATCAAAGTTACTGTAAAGCCCAAGTGCTCGATGAACTGTAGCAGATGAAAGTTTCTGTCAGTCAAGGTAAGTAGTGATTCCTTGTTGTTCGAGGAGATTTTTTGGTTTGTATTACGTAAGAGTTCAGATTAGATTATTTTAATAATTCCTTACAGACTATGACTATCAAAATTACCTTAATTACTCCTTATTGTCTCAGAAATTTTCTTTTGAAAAAATATTTTCATAAAATCAGCTAATTTTAAAATTATATATCTTCAATCTGTAATACTTGATAAACACACCTTCCTGTCAAATAGCAAAATACTTTACAATAACGGTTGGTGAGTATTCGCATGCAGTTTCCCAGAAAACCCAAAATCCAAAGCACAGAAGTATTATAAATGAATTCAAGTTTATACTTCATGAGGATTTTCTATACTACCTCTGTGAATGTTTGATGTAATTTCTTTAGAGCTATTTTTAAAAGACTCCTTTTACTGCCTTTTCGATTGCATATGTCCTCTTCAGTCCTTAAAATGTATTACCACATTTATTGAAGGAAATCAAATCCAAACAAACAATTAGAATTAAAAGGCAACTGTTAGGTTACTGCTMTATCTGTAGATTTCAGTTCCCCAAACAGTTATATTTCAAACTTGTGAGACTTCCTTGGATCCAAATTCTACCAACTGGCCTCTTCAACTTTAATAACCCATTTGGGGCAAATTAATTTTTATGAAAGCTTCTTTTTCTTTCTTATGAAAACCATCTGAGACACATAAAAGGCAYCTGAGAGCATCTATACACATGATTACCCAAGAGAGCCAGGTACTTTTAGAGTATGTATAATGAAATATCTGTCTCTCTTGGGTAATTATGTGTATACCAAAATGTTCACTGGTAATTGGGAAATGGGACCCACCATCTACTTAAAGTGTTGGTTTTTTGTTTGGTACATGAGGAAATTACCTGAAAAAGAAATATTGCTAAGGAYTGCACAGAATGCACAGAATGTTCTTTCATCATCATTCATTGCAGGAGCAGGATGGAGGAAAAACACAGAAACATAAGGAGAAGAGATGAAAGGAGGATTGCAATGGAAACCGGACTTCTAAACTGAGCTCTGTGATCTCGYTCTGTTTCTCTCTAATGGGCATCCTCCCCGACTAGTCCAACATTATGTTAAGTAATAGGCATGTGGCATTTTCTACAGATGGAATGCCAGGAACAGGCAGAGAAAGCACTGTACTGTCCATTAGAATGAATCAGCTCATTAAATAAAAATCAACTTCAACTTTCATCTGCAACTTGAAGCAAATAAACTTTTCCTAAGGTGTGAATATAAATATATATATGTGTGTGTGTGTAATACATATATTTATATGTATATTTATATATTAAATTTAATTGACATATATAAATATATATAAATATGTGTGTGTGTATAATATATATAAATATATATGTGAATATGTGTGAGTATTTTTACATATATATATGTATACATATATATATACATACATAACAGCCTCTATTCTATAGCAATGGTTATGAAAAAGTTGTGAAGGCTAACCTCATAGGTTTTTGTGCTCATCCTCTCAGCTGCCTATTTTCCAGGGGTCTGGTGAGGAYAGAGATGACTTCAGTCAATACCCTCATTCATCACGATTGACAAAGGACACAGCAATTTTGATGGGAACATTTTAGTCATAAAAGGACATCTACAATCACTCTGGCTTCCTTCTGGGCTGTTTTAATAAAAAAACTCATCAGTATTAATGTAGCATTAAGTATGGATGCCTTTACCAAACAACAGTGACGAAAAATTGTCTGAAAGTACCGTTGTTTGCCCTGTTATTGCAGGAGCCTGCTTCCTTTACTTCCTCTGGTCATACTGGATGTAGGAAGATYCAGGGTAGGCACATTAGACCCTACATGCCCTAGGACAGGGCCGGGGCTGCAGCATGGTGGTATGACTTTTCTCCCCTCCTTGTGGCACCAGACATGAGCTGCATACAGTCACTTCCATCTGCTTCAGAAAAAGCGAGACATTAATAGCCACCACTGCTCAGCTTTCTCAGAGGGAAATATTCATACTCCTTTCAGTCTAAAGGGTCTTCTGTACAATTACTTTTTCTGCCTGCCCTTTTAGCAGCTTCTCTTCTGTGGTTAGTGCATYAGTTAAGGCTGTTGATGTTGCCTAGGACATCCACCTGATAGTGTTCTGAATTTTTCATCTTTGACAGCAGGGTCCCTGGCAGGGATTTTAAATACAAATTATCCTACAATGCAACAGTCCTCTGACATCTAGAAGATATCAGGGAGAAAACTGCCTGGTGAGGAGTTCGGGTGTCTCTGACCCATTCCATTGCACCCAGTAGTGGTCACTGTGAGATGTGCTATAAACTAACCACACTCTGCCTGTAGACCCCTCAACGGTTTTATATTGCTGCACATCAATGTAATAGGTAGGCTYTTTCCAGGTAAAATAGGCAGTTGTAGTACAGCCTCCAGGAGGTTCTTAGTGTTATATCTCTGCTGTAGAGGGCTAGAGTATGGACTTGAGCATGACTATGTGACTGCTGATTTCCTTGCTAACAGACAGCCTAGCTCTGTGCCAGCTTTGCCAGCCAGTAGACAGTATTTGGACCCATCTCAAAGACAGCATATGCCAGAGATTGCTCGAAATATGCAGCCACTCTCTTTTGGAGGGGCAGAAAGTTTGACTATATTTAAGGGGGCTGTTTTTGTCACACTTCTCTTCAGGGTCAGAGAATGGTCTTTTGTATACTCTAATTCAGCTGACTTCTAGCATCTCAGCTATTGTTTTTTAAACATGGAAGGTAACACTYGGGCATAAATGCCCAGGGTACAAGTGGAAAATCTTCATCACTATTAAAGTGCCATCCTCATACACCCCCTCAGAGACTGTTGAGCTCTGTGATCACCTCGATTTCTGCCAGTGGTCACGCACACGGATACATCTTTTCTTTTGAGCTGCAGGATTCTCAGAATTGAAGGTCTCCTATGCTGAACAACTGAATGGGTAAAGCTTTGCTTAGCATGTAGAAGCTAGAAGATGAGGGCTCCAACTCTTCCTCAGATTAAGGCTTTTTACCTCAGTTTCTCACAGCTGAGGGAGCCAGACACTGCTTCCCGCTTATTCCTAGGACAGGCCCCTTTTATTTTCTCTTTTAGTCATTCTATGTTATATAAATAATTCAGTAGTCTCCTACATAGCATGAAAACCTGGCTTTCCAGAAAGGCTAGAATGTGGGTCACATTTAAGTTCTAGTTCCAATTAATGTTAATACACACGAAAGGGAACTACGCCAGTGGAGGAAACAGTGGAAATCAAGAAAACCCAACAGTGGAGTGAATTTTTTCCAAGACCTGGGTAGGGCCCATGTCTCTCTAGAGCACACTCTGCTTTTTCACTACTAGGATATTCAAAATACTGTAGTGGACTTAATTCCCTTTCTCCCCCCGCCCCCCACAGTAAATATGCACGTATGTTAGTAAAAAAAAAAAATCCTGGCTCAAGGCTGTAAACAATCCTTTCTCGTTGTAGCCAGGCTCTTCTTTTCAGTCCTTCCCTTAATTGTTCCTCACTCATTTCTAAAGTGGTGCTAATTGATTCCATAGGCCTCTAATATTAGAACTAGTGAGCATTATASAAACTGTCAGAACGCCCAGGAATTTACTATTGTGTTAGCCTTAAATGATAGGCCACTGTTACCAAAAAGTGTTATTATTTCATCTTCTCAAGAAGCATTCATGAAGAAATAAGGCTGAAAACTTAGAACAGGAGAATCACAGTCCAACACAAACATATCTGAGTTTTTTTGTCGTGATTTTCCTCCTTCAAAGTGTGCCTATATGAAACAGGAAAAAGAAGATATAAATTGAGGCCACAKAATTCTTCAGCTTGTAACTAGAGAACATGGTGGGCATGATTGTTTTTTTAAAAAATTCTGGTACAGAAAACGTCAGAACTTGATTTTCCAAGACATTCAGTGGCAATGTGTCTTGCACCTATCAGAAGGCAGAATCAGCTCTGTTGGCTTTATTGACTTTAATCTGAGCTTTTCTTTTTACAGCTGAGATAATCTTGCTATCTCTTCCCCATAGATCTGATAGTAATTTCTCCTTACTTAGTGAACAAAATTGGTGCTTTGATGAAATGAGTATTCCTTATTCTTGCAGTCTCATCAGTGCTGTCTTTACAGTTACAGGAATGGTAAATCTTCTTTCAGTTCATCAGCACTAAGTACTCACTTTAAATACAGTTGAAGAAAATCTCCAATCTTTGTAACTCACAAGTCCAGTTTTCGACTATTTGCCAGGAAATAATATATTTTGTTTTCATAAAGAATCAGAATAAGTTACAAAATTAAATTAGCTGAAATAAATAGCAGGGACAAAAAAACTACCAGCTACTTATTATGTATTAATGTTATACTGTCATATCCTGAAGTTGAGAATTGCTGTACTTTGATTCACTGATGAAAAATGATAAATGATATTGTCATAGCTCCATCAACGAGGAAGAGCTGGATTTATGACAGTTAGGCACTACTGTGATGAAAACTATCAGAATTTTGATGGACRAAAGGAGATATCTGGAAAGAATATGGATGGGCAAAAGAAAGACTCTCATGCATGCTTTATTTCTAGTGCATGTGACTCTTGTTGTGGCTTTTTTCAGGGACAGCTATTTAAGGCAAATGAGGCAAAGAAACTGCTTACWCAAAAAGCCAGCAATCAGCTGTATTCAAACCAAGGATAGCCCACAAATCTGTTACACTTACTGTCCCCAGTGCTGTATGAATTTTTTCCACTTAACAAAAGAATTTTCAAAGCTCTTGAGGAGGGGGAGAGGAGAGAAGGTTGTGCAGCAGGAAACATATTTTTAACAGTAATATTGGGAGCTTTCTACACTTACAGTGATTAGTCACACACCATCAGTGGAAAAATAATTACTAACAGCGCACATACTGCAGCCTCACGCAGGACCACCACCAGTGAAAAAGGAGCCACTCTGTGGCCTGCGTATYGAAAGCAACCCGTGGGGTGTGCAACCGCTTCTCTGCCCCACTGCTGTAGGTCGGCAAGGCTGACGGAAAGGCACTCTGGGTCAGAAATCCATAAGRGTGAAGGCATCAGACATGGAAAAATGCTGAAAGCGCAGAGAAAAAAGATGACAATATAGGGAAAAAGCAAAGATGCTCCGGATCTACGTAAGCTGTGAGCTTGACACCGCAGCTCTTAAGCAGCTTCTTTTGAAAACAAGCATCACTAAATAGAAAACATATGAGATTTCGGGCTAACAGACATGCTTCCTTCTTCCTAGGTGCAAGGTGATGATTTCAGATGCATTTTAACAGCAGCTCTAGTTTCCCTTAAAAGGCAGTGTCAGTCTTTCCGAGCAGCTGGGCGAGCGTGTGACCCTTAATATTGATAGCAACATAGCTCAACCAAGTATTTAAAATTCCATGGGTTCCTCTCTCCTCAAAGAGTAATGAAAGGAAGAATAATTTACCTGAGAAATAGGCAGACAGACATAATGACAGAAATCAATGTTTCAGTAATGTGGCTATTTGAGGACTTTTTAAGTGAATCGTTTTTGCAAGGGAAAATGCTGACTCAAAGAGAAATTTTCTCAAATCTGGAACAAAATTAATTAACAAAATATATAAAAACAAAAGATAGAGGTGCAGGGGTTGAAGTCTCATCTCTGAACAAGTGTCAGTGGGATCCTGAACCTGTATTTCGCATATTCTAGATGATTTTCTGTATCACTCAAAACGTAGCAAAAAGTCTTAATTTCATTCCTGTAGAGACCAAAAATAAATTCCAAATATCAAAACTTCCAATAAACTGAATTCTTGCTAAGTCTGTTCACAATAACATTTCTTCTTCATTCACTTCTAAAGATTTTTTTAATTAATTCAAAATATTTAACAGAAATAATCCTCCATAAAATATTGAAATTGGATCTTTCTTGCCAAAGAGGCATTTCCTTATCCTCATAGATTGTTTTCAATGAATATTTATCACTTTCTCTAGAGCCACTAAATTCTCCATACATCATATTCATACCACATTTTATCTCAAAAAAGATGCAAAGTCTCCAGACTTTCACGCAGTAAAAAATAAATTAACATATTTGCTTTCCTAATTGTAGTCCAGTATAGCACACATTTCTTCTGCCCTGAATTTCTATTGATACAACTAGCCCCTAACTAGCACAAAGTGTGCAAAACTGAGTGGGTCCAATACCTGTAAATAAACCTTTTAACATCATCCACTACATTCCCTTAGAAAATCTTCTACATTGGTGGATGTTTCTCATCAAAGGCACATTAAAAAAAAAGAGAGATTTTACGCTCTCCTTTACTCAAGTCAATTGTATATCACTATCTGTTTCTGTTTCCATTTCCATTTCTGTCTACATGTTACTAATCTCCATAATCTAATTAGCTCACTGTAATTTAGTAGCAGGAATTAGAAAGGTCWCAGAAGGATCTTTGTGGAAAAGAAAATGATTTGTGTAGGTGCAACTCTTGAGTCTGTGTTTATAAAATATCAGACGTAATAAGCCATGTTGGATTGAATTCTATGCTACTTGCTTGAAAAGAAAAACTCCTTGAAGTGCTGATCAAACAAAGCAGACACTGCATTAACTTTAACTTCCTACTRCCTTTCCTGGGGTCAGAATTTTGCCTGGCAGACTACGGTATCTTTTACTTGATCTGCAAATTGCTGAGTGCTTCAAGYACAGTGGGGCTCTGTTGGTGACCAAGCACTCAGCAGTTCCCTGGACTATGAGTTGATATGTGAGAAACAGTGTCTAATTTCATATCTGCAATTAACTGTGGATGCAGATACTAATATGCATATATTAATCACTGCTGTAAAGCAAGCAGYGAGAAATATAAAGTTGTCATTTTCATTCATAATTAATTACACTGACCCTTCCCACTTAGAATTCACATTATACACCAAATTATAGACAACATAGAAATTAATTTTAATGTTTATTTTTTAATTATTGTAATCTATGCATTCTGGGTGTATACTTCAAAAAAAGAAGACAATATTTAAAGTTTAACTTCTAATAAATAGTGCATATCATTAAAATATAGTAAGAAAATAGAGTGAATATTCCTTGTATTCATAATGGCTTGGAGAAATTCCATTTCACCAGACCTTTAAGATTATCTTATTTCAATAACACAGCACTGAAGACTCAAGTGATAAGGAGCATATGAGTGGGATAGCTTTTTATATCTGTTTTGCATCAAAGATATTCCTGTGTCAAAGAAATCGACACAGATGTGTTCCATTCCACCAYACAACCAGTAAGAGTGCCCCAGTTTTTAATGATACTACTGGAAAGTGATTCCTTCCTTTCAAAATTATTCTGATRTATGATTTAAAAACCCAAGTTTTTCTGTGGATATTGAAAGCTAYAGCCTCAGCCATTTTTAGGGACTTAGACAAACGTAATTAGGACCACAGTAAGAAAGAACTTCCATAATTCTTAGATGTTTGTGCGTTTTTTTGTGACAGTCTGTTTTTCATAAACCTGGGAAAAATCTTTACTTTGCAACTAACATATTTAATACTGTATAGGTGAAATCTTAAGTGAAGAAAGGATTCATCTTGGTTAATATTGGTAATCTAGAATTAAAGATTTGGTCTTGCTAGGTGTCTGCAATTTTTTACAGTCAGTGGAGAGTCAAACATCTCCAGATGGCGAATCACCCTCAGTATCTCAGACACATATCTTATAATGAAATTAATTGCTCTCTGATATCTATAGCCTTAATGGTAGTCAGATGCCTAAACCCAAATAAATCAATGGGAGGTGAGCACTTAGATATCTTTCAGGATCTAGATCTGGATAGCCTTTGGCCCCCAGGAAGCTGATGAGGTATAGAACATTTTATTTAGGTGCTTTGAGAACTTAATCACATATCATAGTAAGAAAGTGTTCAAAACTCTACACAATAGCTGAAATAACTACAAAATGTTATGAAATGTAATAGTAACACAAAGAACTATACAGCTTGCCAAGCATTCCTGTTTCCTTCATATTGTGTACGGTCTTAAAGAAATCATCAAGCTTATAGGTGCCTGAATGGCTAAATTTGCTTTTCTTGGAGGCCCATGAAAATCCTTAAATAAATAAATAAATAAAACTTYAAATCCCTCACTCTAACTACTCTTTTTGAATGCATTTGAAGGATAAAATTTTGCACTGAAACAGATTTGGGAAATGGAATGTTTACTAGCTTTCACGTTTGAAAATTGCAGATGCAAAAAATAAAAGTGAAAAAAACCCCTAACTTACAGCAACTGCTGGGAAAATTATTTAAGTAGCTTTTAAGGAGTGGGAAAGTGCACACAGACTTCATAAGAGATATGGAAAACATTTCCAGGGCAAACAGATATAAAAAGAATTTCATGTAGATTAAAAATTACTGTACTCACCAAATTAATAAAGCAAAAACCAAACACTACACTCTCATCTTTCAAGGCTGTTGAGAGTGGACTTCTTTTAAAGAATATCTTGGAGCAAATGATCGCTTTGTGCTGATGACCTTCCTCCATGTTTTGGTCATTCGAGACACCTGCAGAACCAAACCTGATGTAACAACTTGTTTAGCAGGGACAATTGAGAATCTGTAAAATGAAGATAAACTGAYCTGGGAGAATTCCTCGTCTGAAGAGAAAATGGTCACTTTTTGGAATGGTAACTTAGCTAGCTCATTTAGCTGTGTCATCTCTCATGAATCAGATAGGTAAGAGGTATGGAAAACATCTCAAAGGTATACAAATTTAAAAGGAATCTCATATAGATGAAGGGCTACCTTTTTCACCAAATCAATAAAATAAAAACAAAGCAAAAGCTAGGTTAATTTGTTTTTAACCGATGATCATTTTCTAATATAATTATGTGCCTCACACACAACTGTGTACTCAACACAGACATGTGAGACAGTTGTAAACTTTTTGGCTCTTTTGGCCTGTCTGCTGTATACTACTAATAAATACCACTAGAAGAATGCTAAAATTAAGTAAATACTGATGATAATTATTCCTATTTTTTTAATCTATAAAAACATTTATGTTATCCTTTTATAGACCTTCTAGGGCTTAATATTTCTRTTCTTTCATTCCCATATCAGTGGAAGTTTTGTATGAATAAAGAAATAGAAGAATAAGCTTTAAATTGAAGACATGAGTCACCTGAAAGTGTTTAAGTCTGATATATTTTAAAGTTATTCTTGTATGAGAGCTTACATTGAATTCAGGTACATCCTTAGACTACTCTGGGGGAGGAGAAAACTGATCTAGATGTTAAAAAAAACACATTAAGCACAGTAAATATTAATTGATGACATTAAACATTCACRAAATAACAACAGAAGGTAAAAGATTACTTCTCTGGCTGCCATTGTAAATATTTGCTTATCCATATGTTCATAGTTATCGCAATATCAGACTATGCATTTATATCATACCCTGTGACTGTGACATAGCAGAACCATAGAAGCAAACACGAGTCCAAAATCTGCCATGTTCTGTGCCATGGAAATGTGTGAATGACAAATTGTTTTAATCTCATTTCAGAAGGCACTGCAAAACTCTGATAAAAAGAGAAGGGCCTTATMTTTCTCTAAAAATGTGATTTGTGGTCTTTCTAGCATGTTGGGAAAAGTTGTAAACCTGTCCCTAAGCCCAAAAGGATTTCAACTGTAACGCTACCAACATTGCAAATCATAATGAGACCACAGCTTCTCTGAGAACGAGGGACGGAGAACTGGGATTTGATATTTTGGTGGTTAAAACTAGCAATTTAGCATGTACTTAATTTTGCCAGCACTTGGGAACAACTGAACACTGGCGTAAAAGATATATTACACTGTCCTCTGTACATGGCTACAGCGCCCGTCGATGCTCGAGCCTGCCAGAACGCTCCCTGGCAGAGGAATYGTGTCCGCAGCTGCCAATCCATCCACGAGCGAGTACGCTTGGGCCTGTGCTAGACCCTCCAGTGAGCACCAGCACTTGGGTTCAGACTTTTCTTTTTAATTGAGGTGAGTCAGAGCATTTCTTGTTCCTTTTAAGTACCTGCCCTGAGAGTGTAGATCACAGGAGGTGGCAATGCACACACATGCAYGCACACGCACGACTCACAAAGAAATAAAATTTCTGTTAAACATTCCTAGCTCTGGYAGAACAGGAGGATTTTCTCAGGTCCTGGACGACTGCTAAGCACAGGAAAGAAAGACTTAGGACAGTTTTAATTCTAAATGCCAGAAAATCTGTGTTGCTACACAGCTCACCCAAAATATGAGAGACCAAGCCCATATTTTAATTCAAGCAGAACATGAATAGAGTCTTCTGCAGCATCCCACAGGAGTGCCTGACCACTTAGCTATCAACTGTTATGTCTTGGACTTTTTCCTTACGACACTCTTTCTGAATGTTTTGGTGAAGCTCAGTTCAGTTCTCCCTGATGAGCACATCACTGAGTTATAGCCTTCAAAAAGATTTTCTAGGCACACCAAAASTACTTCCATCATGCCTGGATTACGTTTGAGATAGGTCCTTTTCATTTAGGTATTAAGCCTGCTGACGAGCCCACAGAACTGGATGAGGGGGCTGTCTGCAGATAGTGACAAATAAACCTGCGTGTTATCTTCATAGAGCTGAAACTGGAGTCCACATTAATTTTATAATCTTGTCAAGTCTAATATACATAGGACTCTCAAGGTAAGGAAGATCAAGGTAAAGGATTAACTGCCTAGTATCTTTTTGAGATTTTTTAAGGAAAGGTAGCAGTATTTATTCAAATCTTTCCACTCCAGAAACACATTTAACAGCATCTTACTATCAACTCTGTATATTTGAGGTCTTCCATACACACACAGTTTCAAACATGATACAACTAGAGAACACTGTATTGATGTACAAAATTGTACCCTTGCCTGAAAAATAAGAGAAAGGATCTATCTCCAGTTTTAAGTTCCTAAATCACATGTTTTAAATACTCCAGAAACATCAAAGCAATGTAGACATTTGCCCACTGATAACAGAACAGAGGAAAAAAGATCTTCATAAGTCAAACAATTTTTATTTCAAAGACAAAATTCCCCATAAGAACAGCCTAATACCAATGCTGCCATCCATTGACAGGGTCAGGTTTATTTTGGGCTGCTTTTCTGTATTCATGCAAAATGTGCATATTTTCCCCTATGGTGCTATAAAACTCTCATTTCACCTCTCCCACCAGAAACTTCAGTAGACATTAATTAAACCTCYAGAGAAAATATTTATAAAGAGTATGAAGGAATTATTAGCAATGAAGTATTTTTTTTTAAAGAAAAAGTCGTACTGAGAGAGCTAATGTATTATTGCTAAATTGTGAAGTTAACTTACTGGTCAAAAATTGCAATGAGCTGGGAAACTTCATCAGAAAGCCTTCTGGGAGAAGGAAAGGAGATCATCTATGTGTGTGTGAACAGTGTTCCCAGACTGGGATCTCTCACTTTYACTTAGCAGTGCTGGACTATTAGAGAATAATTTCAGAATTTGATAAATTTGTTAAGAAATTTTGAACTCTGGAATTAACAAAGAATAAAATGATTCCTGGAAAGGGTAAGTCTTTTCACATTTTTGTTCTTAAAAAATTTAGTTAGACATGAATCAATCTTATCTTGGTTACTGCTATAACACAGGGAACTAGAGGGTTTCAGGCTTGTATTAAGACAACACCATCCTAGCAATAGCTCTGACTCAATAGTTTTAAGATAGYTTAGGTATTTTATATAAAACTTTTCTCTATATTTCCCATAAAAAGCAATATTATCTGSATTTTTCTCCCTATTAAGCTTTTTCTTACCTAACATTTTTTGTTGTGCATAAAGTGCTTATAGCACTTTTTAAAATGACAATTTTTCATACACAAAGCTAGTTTGCTATAACCTGGGGCCTTATAAAAGTTTCTCAATTCTGTAATGTGGCAAATATTCAGATTGTAAAGCTTTTCAGATTTGTTTTATGCTAGTATCAAACCAAATGGATTGTTTTTCAAGTTTCCCATTATTAGTTTCCAATTTTCTGATCTCTTCTTATAGTACCTCTTTTCTCTTGTTGTCTCTGTCCTTACAAGAAAGAAAGGAATACTCAAATAGCATAGCATCTCTGACTGAGTAATGCTAATTAAAAATTGGAAGGTGTGATTTTTGAAAGCTATCATCTGAACTAAAGGTGTTCTAGCATTCAGTCCATCACAGATGGACAAGATGATTGTAGATAGATGTAGAGTATTACATGAAGTAATAATTTCACCTTGTGTTTGTTTTTTTTAGCTCTGAATAACAAGAAATAAACCTATATAATACTTAGATCTTTTCCAGTATTCAAAAAGCCCAGCAATACTTAGCTACAGGGTTTTCATCAATTCATTTTAACAGATAATGACCATCTGCATATTGGGTTCCTCTGCTTTTGAATTTTGTGAGAGTGTGGTCCTTAGATTATGATRGATAGTTCACTCTCAGCAAGCTAAATACTTCTTCTCACTAGTCAGAAGATATGTGAATAATGTGGAACATACAAATAGCTTTCAACTATTGAAGAGATTACAAATATGAACTAGATCTTACCACAGCCCTTGATTTCTGTTTAAGATGAACTATTTCCATTAAATTATTAGAGAAGCTTTGCAATGTTACCGTCTTAGCCAAATCAGTGTCTTTCATAGGCAATAGAAACATATTTGCTGTGTAACATCCAAGAGAATTCAAAGAGAACTCACTAGTCATTCAGAGCTACATATCTGTACTACATGTCAATGTTTATTTCTAGGACTATGTGGAGAAGGCTCAACTGAAGTGAATGGGAAGCTCTCTTTCAAACATTTTTGTAAATAAAAGCAAACATTTTCACATAAAATTATGAGCAAAACATTTTTTTCTGAGAATACACCTGCATTTTTGTTTGACTAGCTCTTTTGCATAATGTTTAAATACTACATTAGTTCTCATACAACAACCAAGATCAGGGTTGTTAAGGAAAATAAACCTCTTGCTTCTATTGCACACAAAGCCTTAAATCCTTTATTCCCACAATAGTAGGTCAATTTAGTGACATACAATGGAATAAACAGTGTACTGTTGCTTGTCACTTTCCTCCTGAAAGAGGAAAAAACATGTGAGTGGRATTCAATTCTTGTAGCTATAAATATCTAAAATTTAGCTGTGATAGTGCCTACACTTTCTGTATAGTCAAAAAGGCAGATAGTAACTCATCCAAAAMCAGTTTAGACATAGCTTTAAATATTGATATGGAGGCTTTTTATCTAGTTGGACATCGTAGTTCCCACACCTAGAAGTGCATATTAGCTATGTATGCACTCTGTTCCATGCAACACACATATACCATCCTGGCCCCAATGACTCAGGAGAAGGAATTCAGRTGCAATCCTYACTGGGAACCACTTCATATCCTGCCTAGTTCCCCACATGTATGAATGGGAGAYGAGAACACAAAGGATTTCATTCCARATTCAGCCTGTTAGGAATTAACTTAATTCTAAAGAGGCTCACCCGCCATGTGAACAAACAAGGAAGACAACAAGAAAAGAGYCAGAAAACTAAATTTCACATGTCTATACTCAGGTGATAGGAATCTCAAATTTTAAGATTAGTATCTCATGTCTAATTGTTAAGTTGCTTCTTCTTTATTAGAATACAATAAACAATAAACCAATAAAAGTMATGATCACCTGTGATATGACTTACATATTAGAAACTACTGCATTTTACTGTTATTCCTCTGTATTGAGCTTGTAACGTGTTCAACTAAATCACAGATATCGTGAGACAGAGAGTCCATGACTTAGCACTTATTCTTACAGTTAAATGAGCAACTGAGTCCTTGTATGAGTTAAATCRGTAGCTATAAATTTCTACATTAGGAATAAAGAGCACTTTAGAATGTTCTGCCCATTTTTAAAACTTCAAGAAATAGGCAATTATTGATTCTTTTTCTAGATGCTATGATTTTTTTGCCTTTTCACCCAAATTTTAAACCTGCTTTAAATGACATGAATATCAGAACTCTATGTGGCATTCCACTGTCACTCTCACCATCCCTGCACATTAGGAGAAATCAMAAGTCACTTGCTGATACATTTAAGGCCTCTGCATGATATCTGGAGCATCACTGTTCGTCATATTCATGCTCCGTCTTTTCAGTGCTGGGTGACAGTTGCCAGTTGAGGAACYTTTCCTGAAGATCCTTTTGAAGTTCGTTTTTGAAGCTTATGGGCTTAATCATCTGGTCAGGCAAGGGCATAGCAGAAAATATGCTTCTAGAGCCAAACTCCCTTGTCAAATGGCATGGGTCATGTAAACTTGAAAYCCTAAAGACTAGCTTTATATTGATACTAGATTTCAGTCACTGTGCCATTTCTTGTCTCTTTTTGYACAAAAAGAGAAAAAAAAAATACAGACTAATATTTAGCAAGTCATCTGACTTGCTAAATCCAGCCAAAGGGATACTTCCATGCCCGAGGATCTCTACGTTCTTTTTAGGGACAATTCTTTGTGCTCATTTCACAAGTTTAATGATCAGTATTCTGACTCTTACACATATTTCACTTACWGTTCTTCATATGTTTCTCTGTTTTCCATTGATTGCTTTCTCTGCTTTCTTTTTTTCCCTTTTTCAGAACTCTACTATTCCCCCATAACTCCTCTGCTCTTATCAGTTTGTAGCTCCCCAGTTTCATTGCCATGAATACAGCAAGCATATGCATATTCTATGCCCTGAATGTCACCTCCAAAACCAAAATCAATCAGTGTTGATTTACGTTGATCTACTCTAGCTGAGGATATGCTGTATGGTCTATAAGACAAATCTTTGGTTATTTACGATCCAGATTCTTTACTGAATTGTCAGCTAACTAAATGAATGATTTCTGAACTACTCAAAAATCAACATTTGCCATTAGTTATCTGCAAATGTTACATAGGAACTATTTTCTTTTCATCTGGAAATACCTATTATGTGAATAGTCCTCTCTAGCCACTACTGAGGAACACCACCATGAAATCAATAACCTGCAGTACAAGGTGATAAATTCAGAAAAGATATTTCACCCATGGCACCTTCATAACACACTGAGGCTGTGTCTAGATATGCCATCATATATGATAATACTTAAAACTGTTCATGGCAGTAAAAGTGGGAAAATTATTTTTTCCTTCTTCTTCATCCAAATCTAGTTCAGCACATTCTTCACKATCAGATAAATCTTCTTTCTTACAACTTACTTTCCCCTTTCTGCCATATTTACCCATCTTCATTAGCCTCCAGGATTTCCCCAGCTCTAAAGTGAGAAATGTTTGCATTATTTCAAGGTTTTCTTCATCCTGGAAGATATGGATGTAACATACCCATATGTAYCAGAACTACCTACAGAAAAAAATAATTTGTGCTATGCCAAAATCCTAGACAAATGACCTATTTGAGGACAGGAATAGTGAGATTTGTAACATCAAATTATTACCTCTTAAAAAGCTCTCTCTCTCTATYGTTCATGATTTAAATTTAGATGACTAAGACTGGATTCTTGACTTTTAAAAGATTTGAATTAGGTGAAGTTATCCCTGTATGAGGCAAGCAAATTACAGCTCCACAGAGCCTCTACAGATAAGTTCTGAATAAAAACATTAAAGTTCAAATATTCRATTTTACGATAGATTCATTTTTCTCTCCAGTTTTAGACTGAAGATTTGAAGCAGTCGTAACGGAGGTGACAAGTCGGGGGGAGAAATACTAAACAAGCATAGATATTTGTGTAAAAATAATATCTTTTTTTTTTTTTTTAACAACTGTAAGATTGAGCATACTAGAAACCTTTGAGCTGTCTACATAAAGAAGTCAGAAACCATACTATTGTTATTTGAAACTCTGTTTGAGTAGTACTTTACAAACTCAAGAGAAAAAAACATAGGGGAGTCAAGCTGTATTAAGTAGTTCAAGTTTAATTTTCCCTTAATGTGGTTTTAGAGTTCATTACTTAGTTATAAATACAAATTAATATGCACAGCGAAAGCTCTTCAGAGTTCGGTATGTAAATATATTATTCACTGACGAAAAAGGAACACACTTTGGGATGTCACAGTGGTCACAAAGAAGTTCCACTGAAGCCCAGGAAGCTGTAGAGATTAAGAAAAACTGAGTAGCTCTTTGAAATACTATGGTAAATATTTTCACTCAGCAAAGTATAAACARTGTTAAGAGTGCAAAGCTGTATGAAGTTCTTTTTTCTCTCCTTTTCCAGAGAGAGCGTATAACATGAATAGTTCTTTTCTTTCCCAGTGTTTCACTGTCCAGAGAACTGTCTATCTTGACAGTTCTTACATGTATTCCTTGATTTCATTTCTTTTTTCCAAAATGAAGTAGTTCATCTCTCACTGRTCTCCTGAAGTCTCTTCTTAAACTAGACAGCAAAAATTTGAGCTCATTATTATTCCTTTCTGCCCTTCTCCCTGCCTTGATTCTCTGGTACAGCTGATAATATTATTATTTTTAGGTCCTATAAGACTTTTAAKCTTGGTACAATCCTTAGTTTTTATGACAGAAAAGGTATTTTGAGCCACTTTTCCTTCTACTATAGACCTTAGATTCATGCTCAGACCACTTGGTTACACCTGGTTCAGAGTCTGACCACTTGACCACTCCCTTCTCATCTTCCACTGGATTTACTGTAGCTTCCTTTTTTTCGTTGCCTTTGAATATTCACTTTTTCCCTTTCTAGCCTTTTCAAAGTTCTCTTATAATTCATATGATCTCATTTCACTGCATATTTACTAAATCCCCGAMGGACTTGGACTAGGGCTTAAATTCTTGCAGGTGATTTTAAAGGGGACTCAAAACAAAAGCAAACAGCTTGATTTTCCAGCATATTACTTCCAGAGGAGCAATCTTGCATCTGACTGAGCAAGGAAAGTAGCTGTCAGGTTTTTTGAGTGAATCAAGGTCTAGCTTTTCATAATGTCCWTACTTCGTAAGAAAATAATATGGCTGTGATTCATGCTCCTTCTAAATCTCAGGGGCAGAACTGGCATCATACTGTAYCCATGTAGACATTGATCCTTATAACATTCTTCTCATAAACAGAATGCTGGAGGCATTCACCATGGATTCCACAGGGAGGGCAAGGATATCTCATAAACTGGAATATCCTCCTGCAATATCAAAGAGTTGAAGGAAACCTGAAAAATATCAAGAGCCACAAAATATTCCCTGCAAAACCAAAATCCTATCAGACATAATGTCAGAATTTTTGTATTACTCATAGTAGTGTGTAGTATGAATGTCTTCTTCGAAACTTTGGGCAAACAGTACAYTAACAAAATTGCATAATATTTCCATGATGAAAGATCCATGTCATATTATAAATAACTATGAGCTACTCTTTAATGTAAAAATTGCACATTTCAACAAGAAAATTCTTTTTCATAATGTGCTCTCTCACTCTCCTGTCATCCATAGTATACATAARTATATTTTTACACTACTGACAATGGAAGGTAGAAAAGCCGTCAGATTTSACAACTAACGTCTCATCTAATTTCYAAAATGAAACTTTAGGTGTATTATTTAAAGACTACTGCTGCCTAAGACTATATTAATAAATTGGACACATCTATTTAAAGGTTCCTATTTACTTGACCAATGTTAAAATTACTAATGTCTGTTAAAATGAGACTAGAGTACGATAAAAAGCTTCGTCTCAAGTGAGTCAGTGAAGTTACAAGTTTCAAGAACAAGTCCTGTGAATTTAAGGYTGTTAGGCAATAAGTATAGGGAAAGAGGTATTTTCTCTGAGTCCAAGATTTAAATTTTTCTATGAAGCAGGAGAATATTTCACAGGTATCAAAGAAAGAAATAATTGTACCAAGCCAACAATACTACTGGCATAAATGCCAATTTCTCTGCTTCTTGTAAATTAGATAAGCTATATTTTGTGGTGAAGGGCATTTCTAAAAAATGTAATAGCAATCATTTCACAAAATGACTGATCTACTTTCTTTCGCATTTGAAAGTAATAGAGATACAATTTTGTTTTAATCTATATAAGAAAAGGGCAGAAACACTTTCTCCACACACATAGGTTCCATTTCTCTCTCCCTGAAATTTCTTCATGATAAAAACAAGAGGCAAAAGAGGTTTTGATGTAAATGCCATATACCTGTCATTATGAAGAAACATTTCAATTGATTGAATCTCTAATTCCATTGGTTCTGCAGTCCAATAAATGTTTGTTGAAGTGCATCTGCTCCAAATGACAGAGCACTTGAGAAAAACCATTCCAAAAGAATGTAATGAATTTAGTCAAAACTGACATATTCTCAATAAAAGAATTATTTGGCTAAGCTGCTACTTTGCAGGGAGGGATTGGTGAAGAGGGTTGTTTTGGTTTGGTTTGGTTTTGCTGATATTCTAGCACTATTCTGATGAAACTATTTCTTTAAGAAATTACTGACCAATTTCAGTGTTCTTCCTTTCACTGTACCATTTAGATACTTTGGACACATAACTTCATAAAATATGTTTTCTTTTGTCAAAATTCCAAAATAGTAAAAATAGTGCATAACAATATAACATTTGTTACGATCCTACTAGCAATGGAATTTAAAAACGGTGTACTCTAGTGGTTTGAGCAATAAATGAGTAGACTCTGCAAAGTACATGCATTTATTACAGTTCCTACTATATGTATACTATCCCTCCCCAATTTATATCTCCTTGTAACTTCTCAGTTATGAACTGTTAGAGTCAAAGTTCTGATCATATCACTTAATACAGTCAGTATTTGTTGCTCCTATAATTTTGCATGCTCAGAAATTGAAATAAAGATTCACAACTAAATCTGAAATTTTCTGGAACAGCAATAACGCTGTAAATGTGTATATAGAAGATGRTATTCAGAGAACAAAAGGAATTAGACAGAACTGAATTGTTGCTTAAGTTAATTTCTCAAGTTATTTTTTCACCTGTTCTATTCACTCTTCTGAAAAATCCTTAAGAAATAATGATTGACCACTTGGCATTTCCAGAAACATTTTTTGAAATACATCACTACAGAGCTGTATAATAGGAAGAACTGCACTGGTGTTTTACCTACTAAAAGGTCAGCACTTGTTTTTCAAGCTTCTAATCTATCATGTGCCATTTTCGATTGTTGATATGGACTGATTGTTTAAAGATATCCAGTTCTTTAGCATTTTCACCAAAGCACAGTGCTTCTGTCAGCTCAGAAGAAATTCAGAGTAAACAGGAATCTTGTCCAGTCTRGTAACCCTAAAGGGACAAGTTGATTTAATTTGAGAACTGTGGTGAAAGACAAAAAAGGATGCAATCAGTTACAAAATTCAAGTTGAAACATAGCAATTAATATTGGACAAACGACTCTTGAATAAAAATCTATACAAATAGTGCAGTAAAAAAGGGCAATCTTAGAAATCTTCGTCATGTTCACATTTGTTTATTCTGAATAATAGAAATGGCACAAAGGAGACTAAAGAGATGCTAAACACAAGCAGATTACAAATGCAACACAGAAAGCTGCTCTGCCTCTCTAATTGAATTGTATACAACAATTTCTATTTATTTATTCATTCACTCATTATCACAGATTAAGAGATTATACAAGTTATTTAAATAACTGTTGACTCTGTCAAGCCAACTGCAGTAAAGATCTACCAAAAGGATTTACTTGYATGAAATATTAATTGGAATGTGTTTTCTTGAATTTACAGGTTCTATTTSAGACACACCAGTAGAGATGAGCAGAGGGCTGTAGAGAGCCACAGCTGTACGATGCTGTACATAAGGCACAGTGTGAAGGCACACTCTCCTTTCAAGGATATAATTCACATTTACAGAAGTGCTGTATTAAAAATGGAACGTCTGAAAAAATGCATGATCAGAATTATGTGACAGATAAATAGTGTGACAGAAGGAAGAAATAAAGATGGGACCAAGATAAAAAGCTTTGGTTTTTGAGGGTTCATAATCTTGAATAGGAAGTAAATAGCTTATTATCTTTTAAAATTTTTGCATATCTAGCAAATTAATAATGATCATTAACAATAAAAGAACAGTTCAGTTCTATAGATTACATGCATGCATGAAGATAGATTCTTATTCATGTTCACTTATGAATACTTATAGATGTCATTGCAGGCAYATGACCTCACTCTATCACTCTGTTATAATCACAGAATCACAGAGTGGTTGAGCTTGGAAGGGACCTCTGGAGATCATCTAGTCCAACCCCCTGCTTAAGCAATGTCACCCAGAGCACATTGCACAGAATTGCATCCAGGGCAGGTTTTGAGTATCTCCAGAGAAAGAGACTCCACAACCTCTTTAGGAAACCTGTTCCAGTGCTCTGTCGCTCTCACAGTGAAGAGGTTATTCCTTATATTCAGGTGGAACTTCTGTGTTTCAATTTGTGCCTGCTGCCTCTTGTCCTGAATATATATAATATAATATGTCTCTGATGGGAATCTAAGCAAAATGGAGATACAAAAAGAAAAGAATTCAGTATTTTCTTCAATAACAGTTGACAGCTCTTCAGTAACTTCCTTCAATGTCCCAATAAATTATAAATAAATTGAGACAATTTCTTCGTTTATTAACAATCATTTATGCCCTTCTAAGGATGCTGCCTTTCTGCAGCAAAAGAGGTTGTGTAGCTTTAGCAGAAGACAGAAATTAGGCCAGGTTGATTCTATTTTAAGAATACTTTTCCAAAATATGCTTGGAGTGGACAGTTCCCACCTCTCTATTTATTATTATTTAGAAAATGACTTAATAAGACTGTTCTACTTTGCTATACAAAGACTACTTTGATCCTTGATTTTCAGGAAAGCCTATTCCACACAAGTCTGTGWCTGAAGTTTTTCACTCACTGTTGAGACCCTTATTCCTTGTCCCTTTTATTCTTTTTATCTCTGAGGATTTTATAAACATCTCTAATATCTTGTATAGACTGGCCAGTTCTATATTCTTACCAATTTTGCACTGTATGCAAAACACAATATCTAAGTTTTTACATGCATTCTATATAATATCATAGATAATTTTTGTGATTGTGATACCTAGTTCAGGAAAATTAAATTGGAAAGAACAAAAGATGGTCATTGTACCAGTTGGTCATTGTAAGATATAACACAGAAGATGGATTGGAGAAGAACTAAATCTGGATTTTCAATCTCTATAGCTTTGGATGAAGTCACCAATAAATAAATAAATAAATAAATAAAATTAATGAGCAGAGCCTAACAATTCAGGTGTTGCACAAAGGGTGTTAAGACTGATTTACATGTGCATTTGGGGTCCATATCTGATGGTGTACATCAACTCTAAAGGCAAAAGTTAATTTTTGGGAAAAATAAAGAAAAATAAGCAAGAAAAGGATTAAAAAAATGGAAAGRGGAAAACTCTCCTTGGTAGCCATCTAGGAAGAGAAGGAGTGTAGTTCTGTCCACATAAGTGCCCCACTCCAGTGCAGCAGGTGGTCCCCTGAGCACTTTTTCCACAGTAACTATAACATTTACCAGAACCTGTTCAATCTCTCTGTTGGTTACTCTCGCTCATTCGACAAGCAGGGCTGACTGAAGCAYGCTTTCATCAGGCACAGATACTACACGCACCAATTCACTGTTAAGCTTTGCACGTGTGTTACGGGGTAATGTTTATTGGCTCTTTAAACGACTATTATTGACTAAYGTCCATTAAACTATGGACATTATTTTTCCCCAGTATAAAGTTATAAACTAGAATCTACAAAGCAAAGCAGTGAACAGCAGGGAGGAGGTGGGGAAGAAAGGATGATTCTCACGTCAGTGGCAATTGTTTTCCACAAGAAACTCCATATAACAGGCATGACAATGCTCTCAAAGTTTGCCATTACAAGGCCACAAAAGTAAGAGGATTTTGAACTGCAAATCTGAGATAACCTGTGGAAAGAAAGCAGCCAGGAAAAGAGTGTATATGCTGTCCTAATGTTAGCAGCCCAGGATCCAAGGCAATTCAAGAGAAAATGGGAAGCAAAATCAAAGCTAATGTGATAGAAGTACTCTGTGMATATATTGAAAACTTGGTCTCAGAGTAAAGCATAAAGTTTTTCTCTACTATTTCATGGCTATACTATTTCATAGCTCATCTAGCTAGAAAAGTCCACTTTCAGAGAACTTCTCTGTTCATTTTGTCTTTGTCCTCTACTTTTTCTTTTTTCCTATCTCTATTTTTATTTCTGTTACACTGTCTGTTTTATTTTAAACTATTTCTTCACTCTCCGTTCCCCTGCTTCAATTGCTTCAGTTTTACAGGTCTTCCTCTGGTCTTTACCATGTACATATTTTCTCCCTTCTCATTTCCTTTGAATTCTTCCCTTTTCTTCACATTATTAAGTGTCATTCAATGTCTCCACATCGATCCTCACATCTGCGTCCTGTGTTTTGACTCTTTCTTCTGAAATGCCAAAGTTCCATTTCTCTTCTCCATTATAAAATCCTATTCTGTTTCCACCTCCCTGTACGCTCTCTGGCTCCCAAACATTTTTATCTTCATTGCTTTTGAGCAGCCCTGCCCTCAACCTGATGATCTCTTCCTTCCTTTTAGCTATCTCCTTCACAGACATATCCCAGTAGCCAGGGACAGGATGACTCAATTTTTGAAGTGAACTGTGGATGTTCATGGAAGAGGAGTAAAAGTCAAGTAATTTTACATTTTGGTGAGATGAAAGAGCAGGTAATACAGAAAGACTCTGAAAGTTTCTGGAAGGATAAAATGATGTATCTACTTTTTTTCAGTCTCTCTCATAGACAATAAAGGATCATAGTAAAAATATTCAGCTAAATTTTATTTTAAAAATGAGATATACAGAGAAAGTAGATCTGTTTACTTGTTTAACAAAGCTGGTTTAGAAGGYTGAATGTGTTCTTGACAACTAGTGTGTCCCAATTAGCCAGCTCCCAGATGCTCTGATTGCATTATTATGTGAAGATGGAGAAAAAAAGCTGGGGGAACACAGGAAAGATGCACTAAGGACAGTCTCTGAAGCACTCATGCTTAGCTGGCCTAGAGGTATCACTCTGTGATATGGGTTAGAGAAACAGAGGTGCAAGGACAAAACCTGAAAATGCAGTTATACAGAGACATATGTCACTATCATAAGTAATTCATTAGTGCCCTTGGTATTTTGGCAAGTGCTAGATAATGGCTGAATTATCCAGCTTTCATTTATGCTCTTTCCTTCTGTAGTCAAAGCCACAGACCTGGAARAAATAGCACACGAGATGTGCTGCTGCACAGTATTTCAGATTTTCTCGGAGGCTGTACATCTCAGAAAAAAGACAGATATAGGACAGCTGCTCCTTTTTATTATTCTCTTTCAACAACCCTACTAACCTACTATCCCACTGCATTTTCACTAGGCTTAAAATTCATCTGCTTTTAGAATTATTTGAAGAGCCTCCATTAAGTTCCCTCAGCTTCATGCACATAGCACAGAAAGCACATTTTGTTCCTGTATGTGAAAACATACAGAACAAAAAATGTGAAAACAAGTATCAGGTTGATTTTCCTTCAGATGCAAACATAAATCCAATCAGAATGGACAGAAAAGCCTGTAGGTTGCCATTGCTGAACTGGGAAGCAGGTGAAAAGCAGCCCCTTCTTGCCAATTTTACAGCAAGGGAAACAGTTAAAATATGGTGAGACAGCCAGTCTTGTGGTATTTCTCATTATGAAACGTCACTGCTCTGCTAGACCATCACCATTTCTTGGAGAAAACTGAAGGAGGTTGTGGCAGGGAAAGAGAAGAGTTACACAGGAGGCAAGAAATATTGCAAAGCATTAGACAGACAAAGAAAGCACTTAGTGACTTCAGAGCAGTTGTACGGATGTAACCTGGGGCCGAATTTGGCGCTGACTGCCTCTATCTGCATATCACTTCATAAAATCCCATGGGCTGAGTGGTGATCTTACTTACACGGTTGTAAATCCAGAGTATCCCCACTGAAAACAACTGTCATGAAATCAATGGAAGTAATCCAGATTGGTGCTACGGTAAATGAAACCACACTCTGACCTTAAGCACTTGCTCTGTCTCAGGTAATATTTTTCTTAAGCCTTCCTAGTAGTTAATCTCATCACAAAATTCAGCTTCACTGATTTGGTGGAGTCAGAGAGGTGTGCTCTGACATTACTTTGTTTCTTTACTTTTGGACTCCTTCCATTTTAAAAGAAAAAGACAGTCAGAAGCACTTTAGCCATTTGCAGAGAAACCAAGATGCCATGCCAAAAAGATGGCAAATCTGTCTTCTCCTCTGTGTATTTCACTACAGGTTTGTGCATCTTTTGTTAACACTGTTGACATGCAGTTGTCTTTAGAAGACTCATTGACCTTTTCCTCCACTTTTCTGCCTAAATGACCCCACAGATAACCCTCCTGGAATCCATCTGATTCCAATGTTCTCTGAAGATCATAATTATATTACTCATTGACAAGCTAGGTAACAAAAGTGGATGTAGCATCACAAGGATGTGCTGCTACCAGCAATAGTGCATAGAGTGGGCTCAGAGAACTGACCAGACAAAAAGCAACATAAAATGTAACCTTTTACTTCTTAAATATGGTTTTTGAAACTAAGCCTCAGGTCACTTAAATTCTGTCACCTTGGACAAAAATTATTGACCTATTTGCTAGAGATGGTGGCAACTAAAGTAGAACAACAGCATCTAGTATTTTGGCAGGAGTTATAACAGGTAGATCCATCAAGTCCGCCCAAAAAACATGTCAGTGGCAAAGATATCTCTGCACCTGCTACTTCTATTTCTAATGCTCACAGAATTATCAGAGTTATTAAAACTCATGGCTTCACCAGCTTTCAGTGCTGCCACAGCTGCTCCTTCACGTGCTGAATGTTTTACCTCTTTGGCAGCAAGAAGCCAGATGACACTACTTGTGCAATTTATATTGCTTGTGACACATACAATATATGACAAGCCTTCTTTCTTTCCCATTACTTTCATTGCTCTGAAGGACTACTCCAGATCTGAAGGACCTGTATCATATTTATTAATCTGAATTGCACTTGCTTCTAGACAGGTCGGTCAGAATCCTATTGTATTAAGTTTCCCATGTAAACAATTTGATCTCTTTCAGAGATTAAATGTTAGCCTTGGGTTTTGAGTCTTTTTAATGTAGCTCAGATTCTTAACTATAGATTCTTTCTGCTTTGCTTCTGACTGTATAAGTGCTTGTCAACATCACCATCACCGCTTAGTTATATTTACTGAATTAACTTCGCTTAAAAAGATAATAAATTACAAACCCTTTGGAAGAGCAGATTTTTTTTCCTCCTTGTTTATAAAACACTATGCATATGTGATGTTTCAGGCTATAACAATTACTTTTGGAAAATGCAGGTATTATATGCTGACATATAATTAGCTGGTTGCTACATATCCTGCTGACAGCACTAATCCCTTCCACATATCTCTTCCTCACAAACTACTGATGCTTATGGAAAATGAGGCAAAGTTTTTCAGGATGGTCCCTACACCACACACTAACCTGCTATAAATAAGTCCTAAAAGGAAAGCACAAATATTTTTGCTTTGTTATGATTACATGTGATTTTTCTATGATTTTTCTGTGCTATATAAATATATATTTTCCTTGCCAAATATTGTGTTTCTAATTCTATATAGTTACGCAACAGTAAATTTGTACTTCAATCCATTAAATCCAGTGGAGTTACTCTTGAATCATAGACTCCTACCTGGACAGCATATTGCACAGTTCACCCTAAGTCTCCTTCCACTAGCATCCTCTATTACATAACTTCATTTAACAGCAAACATAATCTTCTCTCTGGATACAAAATTAATTTACTGACAACTAAATTCAGCTTATGGCATAGGGAAGGATAGTTTCGAGTTGAAAAACTGCCCTTCTTGAAAAACTAAGAAGGACCTCTAAGTATCTGTGAATTATTTTCATTTCTAAGTTAACAAACCTGAGGCAGACCATCTCTGTAGTCTATGCTCATGTCCTCTATATGTCCTAGAGAGACTTGAGGGACTGTACGAAAGAAACAATTCAAAGAAGCATTTCCTCATTTTCTTATTGTGTAAAGAAAACAGGTCTTATCTGACTGATAAAAATTAACATGACAAAAATTAAATCAAAAATCAAAGATTATTTACGGAAAAAGTTTACGACCCAATATTGCAGCATATCTGTCAACTATCAACCACAKATACCTCAGGACTTGCAATATGAGATAAATCATGAACTCAAATTCCTGTACATTTTATAATTTGACTAAAAATGTTGGCCTACAAATGCATGAGTCTGCCACAGAAAACATGAAAACTGAAGTACTAAAGTACAGCATCATTGGGAATCTTACTAATCTTAGAATAAATAGGAATGTTGAGTGCTATGCTATATATTTTGTTAAAAATGACATTTATATTACATCTAACTGACCCTTACAATATGAATCTTATCTATGCAAATGCAAACTGTTTCCCTGCATTCATTATATAAACATCCCATATTATTTTTTTTACTTTTCTGTATGTTGAATATTAAATCAGATAAGATTTTTAATGCTCCTCTGTTTCTCCCATTCACATCATTAGAGTAATGCATTAACTGCCCATGAGTTCACTTCATTTTTGTRTATTTAAGTTGTATTTTGTATATTCTTAGCAAGTTTCTGATTAATATAGTCAGTGACAGCAAGACAGATATTTCTTATAACCTTCCTTTCAGTGAAATGCACATCAAGACTATTTCACCATGAAGCAGCTGAAGTAAACTACAAACAGGCAACCATCTATTGCTGTAATTAGAGGAAAAAAGTCTATATTCTTGCAAAAAGAATTTGCTTGAAAAATATATCCATTTTTGAGTATCTTCTCTCTGTGGTCTGTGAAGCCTGTTTCTTTGCACTATACATATTTACTGTTCTGATTACTAACATACTACCTCAATATTTGACTAAATCTTGCTGAAATTTATATGTCATAAACAGGAAATATAAATAATTTGTGATAATTAAATTACTCAATATAATTTAAGAAGTTCAGGTGAACTAACAGTCATCAGTCATGTTTTACCATTATATATAAAATATTTCTTGGGTTTTTATTGATTTTATTACCAACTGGTTTGCTGAACAGAACAATGGTATTATAATTTATTAAATAAGAGATTTAACAAGTCTAGATTTTATGCAAGCTGTCTATAGGTAAATATTCACAATCTGTTGCAGTATGATATTTTAACTTTCCWTACAAACAGTTAGACTTCTAAGACAAAGCTTGCTCAGTACAGCGATGGCTTGAGTTACTGATGGGAAGTAGCCTGCAATGCATTTTATCACAGTCAAATTACTAAAATTGGGACTGGCTTTCTTCCCTATATTTCCATGATTCTACCCTTTAAAAATTTTACCAGCTGCTTTCTCATATGACAAGATTTATATCATGTATATGCAGTTCATAAACGGTTTTTATCAGTTGACTGAATTAGTTCAAAAATTGACCTATTTTTTTGCTATTCTTGTTATTCTATATTTCAGTTACCTGTTCTGAACACATATTACTGTTTGACAATTCTCCAGTTCCTGGAATCCTAAAATATGTTTTTCATGTTATGATTATTAAAACAATTGTGCAGCTTATTGTTTTCCTATAGAGTGGGAGACTGCTGACATTATATACATATGGCAAAGACACACACATATCTATATAAAAACACACTAGATACAAACACTCTGGTCAAGGGAGTAGGAGACCTAGTGACAAAAGACATAGAAAAGACTGAGGTTGAGTGAAGGGGATGGTTGCCTAGCAAGGAGGCTACATCTGAGGGTGCTGAGAAAGCTGGCCAAAGTCATTGCAAGACCACTTTCCATCATCTTCAAAAGATCATAGGGGTTAGGGGATGCCCCTGAAAAACAAATATTGCACTTATCTTCAAGAAAGGCAAGAAAGAGGATCAGGAGAACTAYAGGCTGTTCAGCCTGGGAAGACTGTGGAGCAAATCTTTTTGGAAGCCATTTCCAGGCACGTGGAAAACAAGAAGGTGAGAGGGGACAGCTGGAGTGGATCCACCAAAGGCAAATCACATCTGACCAGCCTGTTAGCTCTCTCCAATGAGATGAGTGGCTCAGTCAAAGAGATTAGTATTTAAATAACAGATAGTCAATGTGATAAAGGGCAGAACTGCTATTCAGAGCGAACTCAACAGGCAGGAGCAATGGGCTAACAGGAACTTCATGATGATCAGCAAAGGTAAGCATAAAGTCCTGAATCTGGGATGAAATAACTCCATGTAGGGGGCACCAGCTAGATGGACAGCAGTTTTGCAGAAAAGGATGATAAATTGAACATAATTCAGCAGAGTACTTTTGCAGCAAAGAAAGTCAACACAGGGCTGCATTAGTCATGCACTCTAGTGCACTCTACACAAGTACTCTGTTTGGTACTTGCGAGACTGCATCTAGAATAGTCTGTAACTTACACCTTGAAAAGCCTTAGAAGAGAAGGCTAAAGGGACATCCTCTTACAATCTCTAGTTACCTATAGGTAACTGTATAGAGAAAACAGAGCCAGAGGCTCCCAGAGGTACACAGTGACAGAATATGAGGCAACGGACACAAGTTGCAACAAGGAAAATTTCAGTTAGATATAAGGAAGCATTTTTAATGATGAGGGTAGTCAAAAACTGGAACAAGTGCCCAGAAGAGGCTGTGGAATCYCCATCCTAGGAGATATTTCAAAACTTGACTAGACAAGTCTTTGAATAACCTTATCTAAGTGGAGATAATTTGAGTGGAGGACTTGAACAAGATGACCTCCCARGTTCCGTCTAACCTGCGTGCTTCTAWGATTCTTAATGARGAAAACATTTTCAAATTATTGTTGWTAATTTTTATATGAATAAGYACTGCTTCTAAATTGGACCTGATATCTAAACATTAAAGTTTTATTCCTACTTGCCATAAAACATACCTTTGCCAAAATGTCTAGTTTCATGCCCCTCAGATACATACCAAAGTCTTTTCARTTGAGTTTACGAATATCATTTCCTCTTCTCCTGAGTCTTAGCTCTGGGTCAAGGCTGAAAGAGGCTTGTAAGTTGGCTGGTGCCCYACTAACTTTGTGGCACACATCAGGGATCTAACAGAGCAGATTTTTCAGTTCAGTCATATTTTTAAAAATAAGAAACACTATTCTCCTTGACCTAAAATGGACTTTTTAATAAAAAATCTCATCCAGGTGAAAAAAAGCATTTGTGGGTAAAAGAAATGCTTCAGTTCCACAATTATTCAGTAAGTATCATAGAACCTGTCACTTTACTATAATATCATCAATCTTAATATGTGCCGAAAGATCCTAGTAATAAACAGAGATGAATGAAACTTCTCAACTAAGTTAACCTGAGAGCTCAGAGCTTGACGTTCACTATGCAATGGAGAAATTCTATATTTGAAATGATTACCCAGTGAATGGCATAAAATCCCTAGAGTTATAACAATTTCTCCTTTTGTTTGCGTGTCTCTTTTGTGTTACATATRGGCTGGGTTCCAAGTACATCTATTATCAGAAATAATGAAGATTGCCTTTATCTAGACTTGCATAGAAATGAAGTTTGTAATTATCTTTGTCTTTAAGATATTCAAGTATTTCTGGCCACAGAAAAATACTGCTGAAGGATAACAGAAAATCTTCTGAGAAGACCAGAGACATTAGGTAACAGCACACGAAGGTCTGATACCAACCGTTTTGTCCAGGATCAACAAAGTCATTCAATCTGAAGAAGCATCATATTGATCAAAATGAAGTTTGTTTATGAGTAGACATGTCAGCTGAATGTTGACCAAAAAGCTTGAAAGAGGCCTTGAAAGGCCATCTCCCTTCCTTGAGGCAAGATCGCCATACCCAAACAATTCCATACACATCTAAAAATTTTTTAAACACTTCAGTGATCTTCTAGTCTAGCCAAATCTAGTCTCATCCTTAACTAACTTTTGTCTTTGATACCTATTCAAATCTCTTCTGTGCATATTTCACATCCTATCTACAGAGAACATGGAGGGGAATACATTGTTTTGACCAGTTAATGTTAGAAGTCATAGGAGAAAATTTTGGAACTAACTAGTGTCATCTTCTGGCTTTTTACAGTGCCTACACTAATATTTCATGGATGAATGATGTCATTCAAAATTCTTTGATTACTAGCTCTGCAGACAATATGGATTACATTAATAAAGATGTATTTACCTCATCGTATTGGTGTCAGAACAGTACAGAATTACATTCTGCTGATAATAGATGAATACTTTCTTTTGCTCCACACGCTTTTCTATTGCATAATGAACAGTCAAAATACCAGCTATTCTGCAAAACTCTCAGGCATTCTTTCATTTTCCTTTTTAGTCATTCCATTTGGAGTTATGAGCATGGAAAAGTATAAACGCAACTTTTTTTCAGTTTTGGAATTTTATTCTCCTATCTTCTCAATAAACACCAGTGTTTCATTCTTTTTTAAACTTACAGTTCTTTATGATCTAGAAACAGAATATATCTCTTAAAAATCTGCACAATTATATTTGATCACRGGACCACATTGCCCCTTAAAATATCAGGGATGTATGTGTATGGATAGAATTTTTAGAAAAGTGGTTCTGTATTTCATTCTATAATTTTTGCTCTGACAGTAACATTGCTATTTAAATGGCTGTAACTTTTGTCTGTGTTCAGCAGTTTATTTAAAATGTTTATTTCCATTACTGTATTCAAAGTTTATATGCTTAAGAATGCCTTTTTTTAATCAAAGTTCTTTTTAGTTGGATCTCGAAAACTAAAAACACATCTGCCTTAATAACAGAGTATTTTCCCCATCCACAGCTTTCTTCAAAGGCCTGTTAAAGACATATTAACCCAGCTGGTCCCTGCCCTGCAAACAGCTACACAGGCAGGCCCCTGTGGCCACAGCGAATGCACCGGGGCCCTATGCTGCCGGGCAGGGTTTCCAGATCCTAATCCAGAACTCAGCTGCTCATTTCAGATTTAATGTGCTCTGCATTAAGCGCTAGATTTTGATCAGYGCAATCAGTGTGCACAATATCAAAGCATATGTTTTCATTTATTGGTGTCTTGCTGATTTTGATCCCCACCCTAACTCACAGCATCAGCACCCACAGCTAGATTGTCTGCAGCCTAGGCTGTATTTGTTATGCAAGGTGTATACTTTGCTAGCTCTCAAATGAAAATCCTAATTTCAATATGAGCGTTCAGAGGCTTGAAATAGAGCATGAAAGCTGAACACCTGTAAGGGGAAATTTTATGATAAAAATGTCCATTTASCTTCTTAAGCAAACCTGATCATTTTTGCTCCACTGAAATCCCACTTTCATATTTTCCTATATATAGTCAAGATTTTTAGTAACTGCTAAGGGTTACCAAGAAGGATATAACATTTAAAAATGTGAAAATTTGTGGAAGAGAACAATTTGTTTTTGAATTGGTAAAATTTAGCTTATTCAAATACCTATTTGTGAATCATATAAACGCACAATCTTACTGGAGAGGAGGCCATGTGGGATTCTCTGCTTAATTTTAACCCAGAAATAAGTAGTATTCCTAAAACATTTAAACTTCATTGGGAAGTCTTCAAAAGTTAAGGAAAAAACAACTGAAGTTATTAAAACATATCCAGGCCCCAGCAATGTTTTAAGACATTCGTATTCCCCAGACCTGCTGCATCTTGTTGAAGCTTAGAGCTTAGTATGATTTGGGGAATAGATGCAGAAGTAGCTTTTGCAGCCAACTGGCACCCTGCTTTTGTAATTTTCCTGTATTTCAGCATGAATAAAGCAATGTTTTTATACTTTCATATCTATGAAGCTTCCTGATAAAGGTACATGTGAGATTCAAATGTGTAAAATGGTTAATTCTCAGCCGCTTCTTGTTTGTTCTCACCATTTATTGCAGTTGCAATAGAACACAGAAAACAAGACTTGCCTCATGGCTGAAGTTCATACATTTGTGTTCAGTCATCTCTAGATCCTGAACTCAACAAATGCTCAAGGACCAACCCTTCTGCACACAATTTATGACCTTCAGAGTAAGCTCATGGGTATTCTGGGACTATTCTTGGAAAAGCTTGTTGTATCTTCCTTTGCAACAGATGTAATCAGTGACTACCAAAATTTGGGTGTTGGCACAGACAAGCCACAAGCTTCATTCACTCCTCTAAAAGTTAGATACCTGTTTTGTTTTGGTTTTTTTCTTGATAGTCTGCAAGCTACTGGAGGCATAAAACAAAATATAAACAATGGAGTAAAATCCATCAGACTTTACTTGCTTTCACTGAGATGAAGATTTTAATTTTACTATAGTGATTCATTTAAAAAAAAATACTACTGGATTTTACCATGTTCCCCCTCCAGTTTTCAGTCTTCAGATGAACTAATAGACATTGCAATAATTAACAAGACATAACCTGTGTGACTTTTTGCCGTCTCAGCACAGACTCAAGTCCTCGTTCAGACCATTTAATAACAGATAATAAACATGTAATCAGTACTATTCAACAAATGGACTGCATCCTGAGGTTCACTATAATGAAAAGTCTATCAACAAAGGGAAGATAAAATAAAATACAGCTCTTGAAGAGAAGAAATAAATAGAAACAATCCAGCTAAGCAAAGAACAAGCTTGAAAGGTATTAAATTAAGTGAAGTAGTTGATTGATCTTGACATTTGGTTCCTAAAAAAAGAATGTYACAATAAAGCATGAGCATCATTCCCAAATTTAGACTGCTAAAAGCACCCAGCCATTGAGCTTTAAAAATCACTGCAATTATTCGAGCTTCTAAAGAAGCCAAGACATGTCCCCATCCAGAAAGATTATTGGCACGAATAGCACAAAAGAGTGAAGGGGACTTGAGGGGAGAAGGAGTGAAAGAATGAATAGGGAAAAAACATCTGTGGGAAAAAAGACATTTGTGGGAAACCATTCTATGCCTATTGGGCTATTTGTTTGAAATAGAGTCTAAGTGAGTGTGTGCTGGTAAGCAGTRTGCTGGTAAATGACAGTAAGAGAGAGATTTAAACATGAAAATGTGTAGTAGATACTACAGCTGCAAACACCTACAAATACAAAAGGAGAGAAATCAACAATCTTTGCAGCCCTAGTTCTCCTCCCTTGAGTATATGCATTATGACACAGGCTTTTAATACCTAATCACAMACTGTATTTTTTCTACACAGGACCCCTACCTCATTGAGTGAACAGAATGGATGGTGATCAATTAAAAAAGAACAGCTATTCAATGTTTTGTTTTACTCTCATTGTTCATTTTGTGGACTTAAGCCTTATCTACTGCACACTATTCAAAGACTGCTATGAAGACAGAATTATTAATTTCCTCATGGGCTTTTTTCTGGCACTCAGCACTATGATGCTCCACAAGCATTAATTTATCTTTGCAAAGTGCAATGCGATGTGAGGGGTTACTGTTATCCCCACGTTACAGATGGCAGGCTGAACCAGCAAGACACTGAGTGTGTAAGTGTGTGCCTGCTTATTTACAGTGTACAATATAGGACTGCGAGCAGCTGATCCTCGAATTACATAATGTATCCCTTAGCGTGTTCAAGACAATATTCCTATCAACTTCAACTGTAGCTGAAAACGGTCAGAACACAGATCGACGGGAAGCAGAAAAGGAAGAGTGGCTACTTCCACTGCAACACCACACTGGAATTCTGCAGCAGAGACTAAATCCAGTTGTCCAGGGCAGAGTCCAAACATATCAGCTTTTTTTTTTTTTTTTTTTTTTTTTTTTTTTTTTTTTTTTTCCTGATTCATTCATCTCCCATTTGGCAGTAAAAAGAGAGGTCATGTGAAAAGCAGCCCAGATTCATATCCCTAGTGGGTCCATGTAATGCCAAGAATAAAGCCTGGGCTCACTTTGAAGATATGTGAAGTGACCATGGAATCAAAGTGTGTATGAATATGCAAAAGAACTAAGAAGTAAAGTTACAAGGTAATCTATCATTCGGTAACTTCAAAATGCTTGTTTTTGCAATCGCGGCAATGCCTTCTAAAGTAGGACATGTAGCTGTTTCTATGCTATTTCCTGTACTCTGAAAATGAAAAATGAAGGAAACRGAACTTCTATTATGTAACACTACTACATTGTCTTTGGGGACAACGAGGGTGTCTGCATGATCTTTGCCATGTACACTCATGTTATACCTACCAGCAGCAGGAGGACATTGTGGAAACCAATGCATGGGGGAAAAAAGAAAACAATCTTTCCTCCTGAGTTTCAAAGATACTTTCTAGGAGCAAAAGGTGAGCAATTTCAGATATCTTAACATCCATTCCAGGCCTCAGAAAGAACATACCAATATTCACCCAGCTTCTCCCATCAAAAACTTATTCCCAATCCCATCTCTGCTTCTACTTGTCCAAATCTACTCTTTGCCCCAGTCTTAAYATTCAAGCCAGGCAAATAATAATGAAATGACCACATACTCCCATGACTTCATTTAATTCTTTTAGCATTGAATCCCTTTGAATAACTTCTTTACTCATGCCGAGCCTAACAGGAGGGTCCTGAAGACCATGCAAAAGGCCAGCCTCAATTCTGTGACCAGCCTCAGTTCAGGCCTCCTCAGAGAAGCTGGCAGCCTTTACTGCAGAGAAAGTCCGRCTTCATCCCTTTAACTCAGGACTGGAAAGTGAACATTTTTGCTGTGATAATCAGATGTTCTGAAAGGCTTGACCAAACCCAGTGAGAACAGAATCTTCTCAAGACTTAGCAGCTCCTAGGAATCTGGTATCTGCTCCTAGACAGTTTACCAGTTTGTAAATYAGAGGACTTCATACTTAAAAAAATAAATGGCCTTCTCAAGTTTAACACAGACTGGGACCATCTCCAGATTTAACATTTTTCAATGACCTATAACATRGCTCAGTATGAGCATAATCTTATAGCAACAGTAAAGGCACATTTTTGGCATAAAGCCATGACCCAGTCAAGTGTCAGGTTCTGCCAAAACAAGTGGGTTAAGCTCTTCTCAGAAGGAAGACTCATTATAATTTTGTGTCAGTAAATAACACATTTTACCTAGTCCTATTTTAGGAAATCAACTCTTATTGCTAAAATTAAAAAAAAAAAAAAAAAAAAAAAAAAAGTATGGAAAATTTCATTTAAATTACTAAATCTGATGAAAAATTACAACTGAAAATGTCTTTTTATTAGAAAATCATATACCTGTAGCATTAGCTAGTGCTCCCCATTCTAATTTTTAATGTATTTTCATGAGTGAACAGAGAAGAGATGACAACATTGCAGACATTAATCAAATCTAAGATACAATTAAATAAAAAAGAAAAGTGACAGCTCTGCTCAATTTCCAAAGGATACTATGCAAAGGTACTGTAAACAAATGTTATCCTGAATCAAGGATGCATTTTAGTACAACTTGGACACTAACATATTCTCTGCAACCAAGTAGACAAAGATCATCTTTGTGTCCTCTTTGTCCTGATGCAATGTTCAGAGTAAAAGTCTGTTTTCCCTGTTCTCAAAGTGGTATCAGCCAGATCTGTACCAACATGATTTTAGAAGGGGCCCCTAATGACCAGTGTGTATGGTCATTACCTTACTTCTGCTTCAGCTTTCCCATTCCTTCTCTTCAGAACACTAAGCAAAAAAGAAAGCAGCAAACTGTATACTTAAAGTAGTATTTTATAATCAAGATCAAAGATATTACAGTGAGAACTACAAATAAAAGCAAATTATGAAAGCAACTGCAGAACATATCTAGTTAATACTAGACATATAGAATACTAGTTAAGATATTTGAAAAGCTGTAAATGTTTGAATGATTCATTCTGAGACTGTTTCCTTTCCACAGATATCCAGAAACTCGGGTTAATTGGGGGTAGAATAACAGTGAAATTGTTTATTTGTTAGTACATTCAAAGAGAGGTCATGATAAATTCACAAATTCAAACTTTTGTTATAGGAACAATRACTTGGAATAATTGTACTTATCTAGGTAGGTTTTATGGGCCATTTCTCTTCCTCACATGTCCAACAACACA
Source organism: Rhea americana (assembly GCF_003343005.1). Classification (NCBI taxonomy): domain Eukaryota; kingdom Metazoa; phylum Chordata; class Aves; order Rheiformes; family Rheidae; genus Rhea; species Rhea americana. The sequence continues at coordinate 6,423,106 of NW_028186446.1, forward strand.
GCTCACATTTTTGTATRTCAAATGACAATAATTACATAGCTAAGCACTCCAAATTGCATCTGCAGTTTGCCCTCACAAGACTGGAAACCTCATCTGAAACTTTAAGGTAAATAGCATATGTTAAGTATCTGTTTTGAATCAGGCACCCATTTCTCTTCCCAGTATAAAAAACAGTATATTCAAATTCAGTTTCTTTCATATATATGAATAAGTTAGAAGCTACCTTTAAATTCTTATCTTGTCATATATTAGACATTTGCTGTCATTTGCAAGTAAAAGCGTACGGAATTTGTTTTTGAACAAACTTATTCACACGCAAATTTTAAATTTCTTTCCAAAGTTGGTTTCTTCTAGCTGCTAGAAATTTTAAAGGACAGAAAAGGAATTGTTCCTCTCCTACTTTTCTCATCTTCAAGGTTATGCTTGTCATAATAYCTATTTGACAGTTTTCAGTCATAGCTTCTACAGTAAAGAGTCAAGTAGTACTCCTCAGGAATTCAGAAATCCTAAATGGTTAAACACCAAACATACCTGGAAATTGGAGGTGTTTAGGAGATACTTCTGATTCTGCAGAGTATGCACATCTCAGCTGATAATAAATGTCTTGTGTTTCCTGTACTTACGAAGCATACTCATCTTAAGCCAGATCTAACCTTAGCTGTGCACCCAGGTATTGTGGGCATAAGATTTCCTCATTCTGACTTCTCYTAAAAGCCATGTTTGTAGTGATGAATCCCTGGTTCCTCCATAGTTAATAACAAAGAGGCAGTTTTCTAGAATGAAAAACTTCAGGTTAGATGAGACTTTCACAAACCATTTAATGAAAAACGTTGAACCTTGAAAGTGAAATTTCAGGGCCTTCACATATGCAAAAAATGAAATGGCAAATATAATCTGACATGTAAAGGTTTCATACAGTCTTTCATTCAGATTCATAGGCAAATCCTATCCCTAAAATTTACTCTRAAAAGCAAAAATCTCATGTAGCAAATTTATTGTGTGCAATATTGCAGAAGATTGTCATCTTCTGCCTAGAATGGGCAAARCTCTTTGAAATCTCTCTTTGACTTTTTAAAATGGCAATTGGATATAATGAAATAGATAAGACACTATTCTTGATTACAAAAATTACTAACTCTATGGGAATAAATAGTCTGTGTAGTCATTTCTAGTGTGAATATTACACTACTGAATGTATGAGAACAAAAGAGACTAATAAGGAAAAAAATAAGTATGAAACTACTATTGATCATCCAGATTCAAAAAAAACAAAACAAAAAAAAACTCTATCTTTGAAATTATTTAAAGAAAGGGAACAATTACATGCTTTCAAATTAAAATCAGTAAGAATGTCAGCTCATAATTTTACACTGATTGTATTTCTCCAAGAATCATTAATATTTGAATTTCACTTTATAAGATTCTGTCTCTCATGCCTCTGCTGCTAATTTGAGTAGCAACAAAGCTGAGAATCTGAATGCTTTTACTCAGATCACAAATCTCTGGAACAGAGGAGTGACCATAATGTGACCTATTTTAAAACAYGTGAATGCAGTTTAGGGTGAAAAGCAGAATATGACAGCCAGGAATATTTATAGCATCTTTTCTTTAGGTAAGATGCGCTTAGGTGAGTGTGTCTAGTACTTGAGGCTTTCATTGACTTGCTTGTATATATGAGTGAGATAAAGAGTTTGAAAAAAACTATAGATGACTCAGATAGAAAAAGTGATTTTTGAAGGTGAAACTGAAACTGAGTAGGTTTCAGTTTCACTGAAAGGTTAAGTGCAGGACTCGGCTCTGCTGCCACCAGTGAATAGCGGAGAATGGAGACTCATTTCTGGTACCAAAACTTCCGTGTGGGATCATAAGTAACAGAATAACTGGCTCACTTAAAACTCTCCTCATTCTAAACACAAAGACCATTGATCTTCAGCCCTTCAAGGGACAAATCCTCACCCAAAATCCAGTTTCTAAAATAACTGATTCCCAAAGAAAGAAGAGGATAATCCGGAAATACAGTGTGAGTGATTTACTTCTTTAGAGAGAGTATTTGACAGACTCCTCAAGCTACCTTTTTCCTGACATACCAGCTACAGACTGACAACCATGTTTTCAGTAGTTGCTCCAGAAGTGCCGTGATAACTACTTCACCTCAGAGGGTGAAATTCTAAGGACCTCTACTTTTTATCCTCTTCTTCCAGGTCTCTGCCAAACCCTTTGTATTCTGTGACACTTGAAGTGACAAAGAGTAAGTGAAGACTAGTTTAGAAGGAGGATGAATATATTTGTCTTTGAGCTCCAACTCCACTTTTTGCACTGAAGATCACTTCAAATATATGATCCCATTTAGCCAGTTCTTACTGATATAATCTCTCTTTAAAATCAAATAAGAAKAATTTAGTATATCAAGATTTATATTCCTTACCAGAGCAACTGGAACAGACTAGATCCAAAAATTCTACATCCTTAGACTTWCTTTCTTCTATCAATTTTCCTTTAAATAGAGAGGATCAATGAAAAAYAGTTAAGCATCTTTCTAAAACAACAGCTGAGGTTTGTAGCTTTTCCTGTTGATGAAATATCCCTCCATCTAAAGGTAAGAGTGTATGARGACCTAGTAAAGTTTCTGGTTGTCTATTACCACACAAGCTCAGTGTTATGAAGTTTAATCAGGTCTGTTTGGCTCATTCTTGGTGAATAAAACCTCATTCACAGGTTAGCCTGTGTATTGGGCACGCTTTTCAAATCATTGCATAGGTTATCTGTACTATTTTGGTCAAAATAAGGAAAGCTGATGAATCATATGCTAGAGGAAAATTCATACACGCTGATGGTGAAAAGTGAAGCTTGTCCTCCCTACGCTTGTGTGATCTGAAAGACAACCATTTCTGCAGTTTTTGTCCTGTTGCTGCCTGTGAACAGAATCGAGAAAAAATTCAGCTACAACACAATATGTGATTCAGTAGTAATCTGTGTAAAGTTGTTAAGGAAAGTTGACTTGCTTGTTCTAAATATTTATTTACAACCTGCTTATATTCCACATTGAAACAATAATAGTGAGATATTTTTAAAATATATGTTATTTTGTGGTTATCCCATGTTTCTCTAATGGCTAAAATAGTCTGCTTATATATCATTTCTGCCAGAGATTTCTGTAATCATAAGGAGACAGGTTCAAATGCCTTGTCAAAACTAACAAAAAACATAATATGAAGAATATTCCTTCTCCTTCAGCTCAGGAATTTGAGAATATCCCCTGTATGTGGCTTTAATTAGTAATATTTCTCCTCTTCTAAGAATGGGACTGCATATACAACAAAGGAAAATTTTGGACATTTTTATTAGAAAAAGAGAAAATCAGCAATTAATACTAATTTATTCTTAACTTTATCTTAGATTGTCACCCAAAGTGGTGTTCARTACTTGAAAACCACAAACAAATAAACGCTCCCTTAAGTCCTTATACTCCATGAAGCATTGCTTTGGTTGAACCCAACTCTCTTTGCACCCCTCATCTATCCCTAGAAATGCCATTTGAGGACAGGTACAAGACTTCACAGCAGTTTGAATGTATTAGAAAATGACTTTAGGATTTTTAATGACAATAAATTTTGTTGGGATATCTGGTATCTGAAATGCTTCACTCCACATTTATAGTTAGTAAATTGCCATAATTTTCTTCTGATTTCTTACCATAACTATTTCATAACAAACAATTATATGTTACTGTCACAAGTATAGGATATTTAGCTTAGGATCATGGGACTATAACAAACCTTCCAAGTTAAAAGTTGTGTCAACTGCATCTTACAATCCTAAATTACTGTATCTACTCATCAATTTTCATCCTGAAAAAATAGATTTCCAGTAGTTTCTTCTACTACATCCTTAATTCTTAAGATTTTTCTAATTGCCATCCTAAATGTGTAAATTAAGATTAATTATAATTATGCGTYGCTATACCAACACTGTACTTTAGTATATATATTTTTTTCTCTGCCTGAAAGTCTCTTGATGTGTTAACATATAGCAAGTATTTCCCCTTCAGTCCKAACTTGCTAGGTTAAACAAAACAAGCTGATTTAGCCTCTTTTCTTTTGATATAAATATCTTTCCTTTTGACATCTCAGTAATTCTCTGGACCTGCTCCATTTTGAGTTCATCTTGTTTAACATAGACAGTTAGAATCTTACATATTATTCCAGAGGATGTTTCAGTAGTTTCAATACATTAGAAATAATACTCTTCTTCCCTAGTAGAAGCACCATGCCTGAAGGACTTCGTTTCCAAGAYTGCATTTGCCTTTTTCACAGCTGTCTCATGTTGGTGAGCTCTGTCATCCTGTGACTAACTAGACTCGCTTGCTTCCTCAAGTTTCCAGAGGATGATCTCCTCATCTTAGGCAATGCCTGCCATCTTCATGCCTAAATCATATTAGATTAGCACACTTCCATTTCTTTTACAAAAGTAATTATAAATGCTCTTTTATTTGCTGAGGTCAGGAAAGATGTGATTTCCTTTATCTAGAAAACCAGCCCCCTGATAAATTGGATATATTGAATTAATGTGTTTTGTCTACTTCAGGTACATTCTGCCTTTCACACTAAATTGCATTTCATTCCATTTTTCATTTGCCTTTCCATTTTAACTCAAAATGTTACTAATTATGTTAATATTTGAAAACAAAGTAAAATGCATGTTATTCTCAGATTGTTYCTTTCCTCCTGTTAAAAATAAGTACTGAATCCTCTGGTTCCCAGTCATACTGTACATCCACTTTTCAATATTTTCTTTCTAATAGCCACATCTAATAGCCACATTTAAACTGGCAATTGTTTCAGAACTGTGCAGTAGAAATTTCTTTTATTTTTCCTAACCAGAGAAATCTAACTTGTTTGAATATTGTTTCTAATTTGAATGGAGTAATTTCCATACGATCATTTCTCTTTGCTAATAAAAAAGATGATATTTTGATCAGCATCACCTTTTTACCAAAAATGAAACAAATATCTGCGTATTTGAGAATCACACTGAGGTTCTTTTTACTCTCAATACCATCTTTATTATGGCATTCATATCTTTATTTGTACTAATTTTATTTATATGAATTGCATAACTTTTTAATACTTCATTTTTAATACTTCATTATTTGCTGTTGCAATGTTTAGCTATCATTCACTTTTGGCAATTCTACACGTTCTTATCTTCAAGATGTAATTTTCTTGCTGATTTTTTTGTTTTCCATTTTGTAGACTCTTGACTTGCTCCTAATAGTCACTTTAAGAAGCTCATTATTCTGAAAGTCCTCCCTGAAAGGTTTCTTTTTCCTTTTATTAACATACAAGCTCTAGACAGGTTTTTACACCTTTGACCTGAAGAAACTTCAGTCTTCTTCTACATTGAGTGGCTCTCATTTCAGTTGGATAATAAAAAAAAAATACTTTTTTTTTTGATGACATGTGCCTTGCTAGAATGAATTTTTGCTGCTTGCCAAACCTGGGGGTCTGAAATTGTCACAGTGATTGGTATGAAACAGGTTGGAAGCCACAACTAGAAATTTCTAGATCCTACTATTACTCTCCATTACATTCATGTACAAACATTTCACTTTTCTTTACTCTTTCCCAGATATTCAGCTGATTAGGCATATGCATTTCACTAAGTGAAATAATGATGTAAATACTCCTTTCTTTTTGTTYACCTCTTTTCACGCTCATTTATCTTTATAGATTTCTATCTTAATTCCCTGTCCCTATAGAATTTAACCAGGTTTGTGGCCTRTTTGAATTTCTTCCCTTCTCTCAGATTTTATAGTTTAAAGCCTAGTGATGTCCCTTCAGTCCCATGAGTATCCCTCACTTTCTGAATAATTTTGCRTGATCAAACATCCCAGACTACTTTTCCTTGAAACATTCATTGATTGTTGTTACCTTGCTGTGTTTTCCCGCCTTCCTCATTATGGACTGGGAGAATTCCAACAGTGATTACTTAAGCCTTCCTGGAGCACCTCTCTTTAGATATCATAATTATTGCTAATTCACTACATGAGGAATTTGTTGGTATCGTTCCTCCCAACATAAAGCACAACAGTACTTTTTCCCCTGCTCCCTTCAGGAACTTTTTTGGCCTTTCATATTCATCTTACACTCTTGGAGAGAAGGTAGTCTTCAATTCTGTTGGTCCAATCTCTTAAAATRTCTGTCAGTCTTTYCTAGGAAAGACTTCTTTGTGATACTGGAGTGAATCTCAGGTCACCTCTTTCCTTTATACCCTCTGTCTCTAGATCAATTTGCATTTTGTACAAGCTGCTATCTATATGTCACCCTCATTCCTTCCCAAGCTCCATTTCCTGGTTATCTGCATTAGGCTTCTTCAGCTACTGTTTCTTCCACCAGGTCTTCAAATCTCCATCTGTATTTCATCACTGTCTTTATCTAGGTCCCTAATTCTCATATCTATTTGCTATATCTACTAGATAGGCCACATCTAAATATTTTTCCTGATGAAAGTCTATCTAATACATTGTTTATACACACTTTAATGTTCAAAAAATTTTTACTCTGCAAATTTTGTTTTATTAATATTGATAAAACAATATTATGTTTTAAAAGTATCTTATTAAATTGCTTAGTTATTTCAGTTTTGAATATTGGTGATCTTGATGACCACTTACGACAACAAAAAGTACTGTACAATCTCTTACTTTCCCTTTTGCATAATGCACTTGCATTACATAACATTTTATGAAATAGTTGTGGCTATCTTAGGCTCAGCTGTGCAATAGCTGCATAGTGCTGACTGCAGGAATCTCCTGTGAGGTCGTTATCCTCCTAAAGGTTCTACGGGATCATTACGTCCTTCCATGTCAGGAGTTTGCGTGTTACWGGATTTGCCGCACACCAAGCAGAAGTAGATGATGTACAAGAAGCATAGTATTTCAAAGAGGTAATCCTCATAGGAACAATGATGGAAATCCAGATATAGTTCCTTTCCTAAGCTGCTATTGAGACAAGGCATGACATTACAGTATTATTAATAATAGGTAAATAATTATAAAATTATAGAAATTTTAAAATTATGTATACATATGTATATATACACAGACACATATATTTGTATATATATACATATACATATATACTATACATATACTAATCATATGAATCTCTTTATATTCATTGACATTATATAACTTCCCTAATTAGGTGTTTACTGTCCCTGAGAGAAAAGCATTCAGACGGTTTGGCCTTCAAAACATTCTCTGGGCTTTCAATAATTGAAAACTAATTATTTTTTTGTAATRCCTTTATTTTTTTAACTTGAAATGAGCTCTGTGTTCCTTTGCTTGACCCAAAGTATTTGACCAGGTAACAAAAAGCCTCTTTCWTACATCAGGATGAAATATTGCCAGAAATTCTTAAGTCTTTGGGGTAATATGAGTCCATATATCTTTTGAAAGGTYATAAGTGCTACCAGCCCAGATTTTTCAAAGTTCTTCCAGATAAGTTGATTCACCTTTGGCATCTGATGCCAGGACCCCTAAATACAGGTCCATATAATAAAACCAGCACTAGTTACTATATTCAACTCATCACATTTTGAAAGCAAAGTTGTGTAATATTTTCCTTTGAAAATAGAATCACACARAGTGCATATAGCTGTGCTTTTCATCTAATCTTGTTAGTATAAAATAATGGTATTTCTTTCCTTAATAAATATTCCACACTTCTGATTTCACTTTTAGTCATATGCTGAAACGATTCATCAGTTAAAATACCTTTGCAGTTGATATTCTGGCTTTCCATCTGACCATCCTGTTTGGTGGACTAAGTGTACTAAAAAACATAGTGAATATATAATTGCATCTTACAACTTCTCAATCTTCTCCTGATTGACATACACTCTGTACCCATTCATTCTAGTTCCATCTGTTTATGTCCATTTATGTCAATTTATATCCATTCTATATAATTACTRTGACTTTGTTTTATGGAAGCTTTTTTCCACTGCCATAAGAAAGGCCAACATAAATTTGYRGTTATATGTGTATGTTTTCCTTTATACTGATCATGTCCAAATCTCTCTCAACYGCTCATTGGAGTTAGAGAGAAGATATAAAATCCACTAAAGCCAAGTTTTATTTCATATAGCTACAAGTGATTTCAGTTCTATTTGTGCAGTCTGGGAAAATAGTACTTTTGAGATGTACTGAGGTCATTTTAGATGCACAAAATTGATGACATATCTTACTTTTCTTTCTCTGCATTTAAGTCAGGATAAGAAGTACATAATCGCCTCTCAATGACTTCTACGTACATCTAAGTCCATACTATAAATCCTTAAACCTCACTCTCAGTTTTTGCCTGCAGGGACTCATTTTCTTATCRTAAAACCATTCCAGTCAATATTTCAATTTTCGGCACTTATTGCAGAAACRCATAGGGACCCTAATCACTAGGCTGCAGAGATATGTATGCTTTTTCTTCCTTTTGTTTAGCTCCTCTTCCACACAAATATAAATATTTAATCAAACCATTCAGAATGAATCTTTTCCAACACAAAAGACTAGTGACATGTTCCAGAACACCACAAGTTTGACAGAGCAACTGTGTGGAAGACGTAGATTCAGGTATCTCAGGCAAAGCAAGAAAATGAAGCAAAATATCCCCGAGGGAAACTGCTGAACTGCAGGATAAAGGTGGGCACCATCGTTAGCACTAACCTCTTGACCAAGGTTTTTAAGCTTGGAACTGATACTTAACTCTAGAAGATAATAAATTACCGGGAATTACTAGTGGAGTAAAGTCCTTCATTTCAGACCAGAATTTGTTTCCTAAATCTATTAAGAAGCTATGCCTGAGTTATAGATGTGGCTTCAGAATTTCCTGTAGGAAAGCACAGGCCCCCTGTTCAGTATGTTAGTTTTTGTATGCTATTTTTATATATTGGATTACTACTTTAGGCACCTTTTAGTGATGCTTAAAAAGTGATACAATACTTAATAGCGTGACATCTAAGTCCTTTTGTGCATTCACTTCTTACCCATTAAAATCACATATTGCTTCAATACTGGAAGTGTGCCCACTAAGATCAGTTAAACTGATCTTTTTATCAATTTCTTACCACTGTGTAGCCACTACAGACTTAAAGGGTAAAATCATCGATTGGTTTCACTGGAGCTATGCCTGTCTATAGTAGATGAAAATCAGCCCATAATTCCCAAGTGAAAGTATGAACAGACTTCCAGCCAACAATTTCTTCTCAAAGATGYATTAAAGTAAGGTTTTATCTTAAAAATATATAAAATAAAATATTACAATATTAACAGAATAGCTTAGGCAAAACTCTGTGATAGTTAGCTTTGCAGTGTGTCTGCCATTCAGAACTCCTTAACTCAAAGGTTTCTTCCTGGCACCCATTATCTTTATGTTATAACAGCACCTTACAGAAATTCAGCATACTTTCTCAGTTCTGTCATAATGCAAATAATAAGACTAAAATACACACTACAACTAGTAAAGCATCCACTTTAGACAAGCAGTTTTTCCTCTTAAGGAGCCACTTTAAAATATTCCCAGTGGTTGCCGTRCAATTTTGTTTGACATTTAGTTAAAGACTAGATCTGCTAAATGTCCAGTTTTTGTCATTTCTTGGGCTGTTACTTAAAATGTGYTTGCCTGTATCATTTCCCAAGTTATAAATAGCTTAAAAGACTTAAACTAAATGGTTTTATTGTGTCTGTTAGGCTACAGAATAATTTTCATGGTAGAAAGGGACATGCCAAGAACATTCCCTGATTCAATGGAATTATTTTGTAAGTATCTGCATTCTTTACTCTATATTCTAAAATAAAATATGATGTATTCAGCATTCTTTGTTGACTGAGGTCTGCTGACAAAGATGAACAGGGCTAAGGATACTGTTTTCCAGTTGTTTATTTTCATACTCAGCCTCTAGAGGAACCCAGTCCTGTTGCTACTGGTTCTGAATCCTTGTGACCCAAGAAATTTTGTATTCTCTTTTCCTCTCCAGCTTTTACCTATGCATTCATCTTTGTTCATACAGTCTGACTAAGGTTATGATCAATACTGTATACATTATAATGTATTAACATTATAATTTTTTACAGAACATTACCACAGTTTTGAACCGAAGAACTTRTATCTTTTCTCTTTTTTAAAAAAGATAAAATTTGGAATATTTTGTTGCCCTCCCCTTCTCCCCGTGCAACTCCCCTTTCTCACTAACCTTTTGCATGCCAAGTTGTTCTTTCTTCATTGGACTTGAAGTTGAAAGTGCTTTGCTAATACACACTCTTCTCTGCACCATAKCAATATGTCATTTCTAATCTAAGGTGTTGATAAACTTGTTAATCTTAAACATTCTACCTTTCTGTATTACAACATATTCCAGAGTAGTAGTTGAGATAATATACCAAATCACTCTAAATTAACCTGGACACAAGTGGCAATAGAAATGCACTGGTGTCTAACCAGAATAAATATCAAGGAATCATATTCARTGCTTAAAACAGTGATGCACTTGTAGCTTAGGTCATTTTTTGTGGAATGATTAGAAAATTACCTTTTTGGAAAAAATCTATCTCAGTATGCTGAACCTTCTAGTGGATGTTATTTTATTTCATTTCATTTCATTTATTTTTTTTTAATTTTATAATCATTTTATAGTCTTAGCTATTTCTCCTATATCAGTGAGCCTTAACTCACTGGAAGTCTAAAACTGAAACCACCTGTTTAGAAGTGGTTTTACTTGTCACATTAGAGTTTTCAAAATTTATGAATGTTTTTCCCTTCATTGTCAAGGCAAAAATCAATCCCTGATGCTTCTTCAGCAAAGATCCAGTGGCCCAGTCACCAATATACCGAATTGGAAACCCTAGACCATACACTGAACTGAACGAGTAATTTGAAACAGAGATCTAGTCAAAACACTAGATTTAGCTTCTCTAAATTTCCATTAAAGCCGTTTCACCATATAGTCAAAATAAAATTAATAAAACCAAAAATTAGAATCTCGGTTTTGTCCCATATGTGAGTTCTGTATCTAAGGTCAATATCTCTTCTTATGTACAAGTGAATATTTACTTATTTACACAAATTATATCAACTGCACAAGCAAAGACTGATAAAAGTCTGTTTGGAGTAGCCAAAAAGCAGGCAGATATACATGGGTCAGAAATACAGCAGTTTCGCTTATCAGTTCAGCAAGTTTTTGTTTTGTTTTGTATTGTTTTTAACCCATAAAAATTTTACAGCAAATAAGACTAAAAGAGCATAATTCTAAACATCAGTGATATTCATACAGGGGTTGTTGCATGGAAAGGTTGAAGTCCCCATGATATAGCAGAGAGTGCAAGGATTTATCTTGGAAATCTTCCCACTTTCTAGTGCAGTGACTTATGCAATCAACAGCCCAGATCTGTATCTTATTTATTCATCATCTTACTGGCTATTTTCAACAACAGCTACCTGGGTTTTGATTTGAACAGAAATTATATCTTGAATGYAAGAAACCTTTTGCATTTAATATTTTATTAAAACAGATTAATTACCTGAAATGAAACAATCAAAAACAACTTTAATATGAACAAAATAAACAGCACAATGAAATATGTCATCATAGACTTCTTAAACTGTTCTTTTGTGAGAATTCTCAAAGCACAGGGTGATCACAACAGCTCCTTCAGTTATTCATGCTACGCTACAGCTCCATATTTCCTTCCAGAGGGATAGTTTATAGTATGAGGAACCTTTTCCTTCACAGAATAAACAAGGACACAAGAATAATGATACATCTCTCACTGAAAATAGTGTTCCTACTAAAGAGATAAGTGGTGTCATCTTTGAAACTGCTTCCTGCTTCACTAATAAAAAATATTTATTCCTTCAGAAGGGAAGGAGGGGAAGGTTTGTTGACAGACTTTGCCCTTCCTGTCTGCTGGTTTTTGCTACCCTTTTCATTGCTGATTTCCCAGCTGTTGTGAGTCTCTTGTCGCTGATGCCAAGAAGGAGTGAGGCATGAGCTGTTCCAAAGACAACAGGATATCTCATAGCTTCAGAAAGCAGGGAAGATACATGTAATAAGCATGTTGCTACGTGCTTTCCATGACAGCCATGTGTTGCTGCATAGATAAGCCAAGAGACTTGGCAGTGCTAATAAAGGTTAGCTATTCTAAAGAAGCTTTCCAAAGTCAGCTTGGAAAGATTACAAATCTAAGTTTATTCATGCTTAACATAGCCACTGTCAGATAGGTTGATCCTTAAAGGTAAAATAAACAAAATTAAAAAAAAAATCCTAWCTAAATTCTGAAATTATTTTCTTGCCTGTAAACTTCTTCGAATATTCATTGCCATGATTCTTTCCCATAAAGCCTTTAAAAGAGGGATTTAGGAATAAGTATATGCAGATGAAAAGTGCACATTTGTAATCAGCCCAAAAAGAATTAGTGAAAAGAATGCCAAAGTGCAATTCACCTAATATACATTAGTGTTATGAGAGTGTTCTATCTGTGGCCTTGCTGCAAAACAAAACGTCATACAAAACATTAATACTGTGTGACTGATAACAGATGAAGTCATGATATTTCCAACTGGTAATGTTTCTGGGAAGTCGCTAAAATAGTCCATTTATCWTGAGATAGTCTTTTTTATCACTTTGGTGTTTCATCTGTCCTTTTTGTTCATGTTATTGTTTAGTGAATATAGCCAATGATACTTTTATCTTGTTTATTTTTATTTTGTTTCAGATCAAGCTGATTGTGTAGCATCGGATGAAAAGCATATTCCTAAGAATACATTTGCTRCTACTTGATGACATCATGATAAGCGTTTAGGAGTATCCCCGTGTTCTCATAGAAATAAAGACCATATATTTCATTATCCTTCCTTCAGTATCTCTCACATATGTTCAAGCTGAAGCTGTGATTCATTTACACTTTGGGCCTACCAACAAAAAGAAAATATGGAAATACATGTTTTCCTGGAAATGTAAAGGGAGTATTTCTTTTCACATGTGCAAATATCTTTTCTCCTACAGTCATTATAACTCATATTTATACAGCTGTGAGGTCTGAGTAACTGGCAGGCACATAGCTCTGTAGGAATAGTTTCCTGCCATCCTCTTGAAGCATCTCTGCAGAGCTTAATCTCATTYAATGTGCAATGAACTGTTGCTGTTATCAGTAAATGCTTCAGATCTTATTGTGATCTTATTTTCCTCTTTCACCATTCCCATATCTTTTTGGAAGAAATTTCTTAGATGGTTTATCCAAAMTACATGGCATGAACATATGTAGAAAGACGGAAAAGATGGGATACATGTTTCTTGGGWCAGGCTAGCAGCAGCATTCCAATCCCAATAATTTTTTTTTTTTTTTTGAATCCATTTACAAGTTGACACATAAATGTTTGTCCATTCCTAAGGATAGTTTGCAATTTTTCTGAGCTTTTTGCATCATTAGTGTTCTAGGAAATCATTAAGAAAGCAAATCAGATAGTGGGAATTATTAGGAAATGTACAAAAARACAAAGCATTAACCATATCTGCGTTACTATGTAAATCCATAGCTTATAGCTTGCAATACTGTGCCTATTTTCCATTCCCTCATCACAGGAAGGATACAGTAGAAAAATAAGAAAGTCTAGGAGGAACCACTGGAGACTCTCTTGTGCAGCCTCCTSTTCAAAGCAGGSCTAATTTTAAAGTTTGATTATGCTGTTCAGAGCTTTGTCCTGTCAAGTTTTAAGAATGTCTAAGGATGGAGACTCCACAAGCAAGCTGGGCAGTTTCTCCAGTGCTTGACAACTACCAGTTATCAGTGTGACTTGTTTTTCCTTATATCTAGCTGGAATATTCCTTATTACAACATATAACTGTTGGCTCCATCCTTTCACAGGGTGCACTGGAGAAGAGACTTCCCTATGAATCCCCCTTAGGCAGTGAAAGATTGCATTTAGATCCTTCCTTGGCCTTCACTTCTCCATCCAGTTCCTTCAGTTCTTGTGTCCTGACTGTCTTAGTGGCTCTCTACTGGATTCTTTCCAGTTTGTTAATCTGTTTTGTACCAGAGGCTCTAAACCGGTCTCATACTCCAGATGCAGCCTCTTAAGTGCCAAGTAGAGAGGAATAATTGCTTTCCTTGATTTGTAGTCCATTTTATTGCTAATGTAGCCCAATATGTGGTTAGTCTTAAATGTCACAAGGTCAAACTACTGACGCATCCTCAATTTACTGTCCACCATGGCCCTCAGGAGTTTTTCTGCAGAGATGCATTCTAGCCAGTCAGTCTCCATCCTATATTACTATATGGGATTATTCCACCCTAGATGCCAGTCTTTGTATTTGCCTTTGTTGAACCTTGCAAGGTTCCTGTCAGCCCATTCCTCCAGCTAGTCAAGATCCATGTGAACAGCAGCCTTTCCCTCCAGAGTGTCAATGGCTCCCCAGAGTCTGATGTACCTGCAGACTTGCTGAGTTCCATCCAATCATCTGAGTTATAATTGAAAGTGTTGAACATTAATGGCCCTGGCATCATCCCCTGAGGAACACCCCCAYAGTCATCTGTCAGACTTTGAACCATTGACCACTAGTTTCTGAACCTTATAACAGGCAGTTTTTCATCTACTTAGCTGATCCAGGGGAGATACCGTGAATGCTACATCAGACTGTGTAAACCCTTGCCAAATTCAAGGTAAATTACATACATTGTTTTCTTGTCTGCTAAGGGTTTTTAAAGAGTTTTAACCTTTGTACCTTGCATGAATCCCGCTAAGAGGAGTCAACCAAAAAAAACTCACTTTCCTGGAAACAATGCAAACGAAAACAGATTATTGCCTAATSGAGTATAGAACTTTTTATGGCATGCAAGGAGTAGAACTTATTATGGAATGCTTTAAGGAGATTGAGGGAATCTGCAAGACTTATTATGCTATGCTTAGGGGACTCTATGTGTTTTTTCCAAAGTTAGGTAAAAGGAGGAATCAAGAAGGGGAAGAAATATGGGGAAATAGAGGGAAAAGAGGTCAGCTGAGTGTAAACAAGCTGCTGGTCAGTATTCTGCTCTGACTGAGCCCTGCACTTCATCATTGCAGTCTATCCTATATTCTCATTAAATCCTACAACTATCCTTTTCATGTGTTTATTTTCTGAGGGAGTATGTATGAATGCTAGCAAACTTCAAGCTGGACTAGCAGGTAAGTAGGATAAGAGGTCTGAGTACCAGCAACTGAAGCCAGACCACAAATCTCAGTGGCCTGTAGATCCAGGTGCCAGCAACTGGARGAGACCAGTGATCTAGGGGCCACTCATTTGGATAATTAGAGCAGCTACCAGAGATACGCATATTGTGTATGCATGTAGAACTCTAGGAGGTCTTAGTACTAGCAGTTGGAGTGGGACCGCAAACTTCAGGAGCTCATAGTGGAGGACACTAGGGGACCCATGGATGAGATACTGTATACATTGAGTGTCTGAGACGAGCTACCTAAGTGATCCTTATTRTGTGAGTATACAGTCCACTACTGACTTCAATTCTGATCAGCCAGAGAGCAGGAGTGAGTGTTACATCTGTTTAAATGGGTGTTGGTCAAAGCACTGTTTTCTGTCTGTGTTATTCTGTATGGCTGCAGTTTACATTCTCTCTCCCCTCTCTCTCTCTCTCTCTCTCTCTCTCTCTCTCTCTCTGTGTGTGTGTGTGTGTGTGTGTGTGTGTGTGTGTGTATGTATCTTTTGGAAATATGTGCTCAGTCGTGCCACTGGCTTAACCCAGAGACACAGAACTGCAGTAACCTTACATCTATCAGGCTACTGGATTCAGCTTAGGCCACTGGACTGAGCTTAGGCCAACTAGTCTGTAGTTTCCTGGATCTTTCTTCTTGCCTTTCTTGAAGAAGGATTTGAAACTTGTTTTTTTCTAATTATTGGGGACCTCTTCCAATTCCCATTACACTTCTAACATCTCTGAGTGATTTTGCAATGAGACATCAGCTAACTCTATCAGCCCTCTTGGGAGCATCCTGTCTGATCCCATGGATTTGTATATGTGTAGTTTTAAGCCCCTAACTCAATCCTCTTCTAAGTAGTATATCTCCCTCAAACTCTGCAACTGGATGTAGAGACCTAGGAGGCCTGAAAGGAGACCTTATCAATAAAGACCAATATAAAGAAGACACTGAGTATCTCAGACTATCCTTTGCCACCTGCTGTGGGTGAGTCACCCACCCCATTACAGTAGAAGAATCACATTTTCCTTGATCTTTCTCTTAGTGCTACGTAGCTGTAGCAGTTTTTCTAGTTAACCTTCACACCCCTTACCAATTTTAAGTCCAGATAGACTGTGCCTTTGTTAATTCTAGGAACTAGAATTCAATTTCTAGAGCTAAAAAAGGTCCAGAAAAAGGCAATAGTAATGATCAAAAAGACAGATTAACTCCCATTGTACGAATATCTGAGTAGAATGGAACTCTTCAGCATGTAACAAGCAACTTAGAGATACAGAGTAAACCTGGGAAAATCCTTGCCAAGGGATATTGTGGACACAAGCTTTTATGGTTCAAGGGGAGAACTGGTCCTATATTTAGAAGATTAATATTTTGAAGGTTACTAAACACTCTCACCACTACATGCTTAGGAAATCCCCTGTGCTGAGAACAATTAAGAGGGAAGGTGTCGTCTGTGTTTGGACTCTTCTTATTCATCCCCTTTTCTATTATTATACCTACTATCAGGAAGACAGAGTATCTTCAGAACATTGTCATGGTATTATTACCACTTACTATTCACTATAGTGATACGTTTTCCCGTTCTTGCAGTTCGTTTTCACAATTCTGATTCATGAACAGAATACCACTCATTCTTTTTTAATCATCATGACTGTATAGAATGGAACATAAAAGAAAAAGGCAGGAAAAATATCCAATCTCATGCTAACTATATGCAAAAAATCAGGTGTATCAAGTAATAAGATGCAGCTYTTGGATAATGTTTTCAGAGAAGAAGATCTTATTTGCACATATAAAAAWGCAATCAAAAGATACTAAACTAATAATGAATGTTTATAGAAAAAATTAGTTACTTAGCAGATTATTCATCAAATGCTCTTTTAAAAGAGTTTGCCTTTCTTTATGTACATGTTTTACTTAGTTTTCTCTTCTATTTAACTTTATGAAATATTTGTTAGATATTTGGTTAATAAGGATGATCTCTGATAAAACGAAACAGATATTTACATATTTATTATTTCCTTTGTAGAAAGAAGGCTTCTTTTAGTGTTCAGCAGTTTCTGAATAAAAATACTAAATAATTCATGAAGCATTCAAACTAATGTTTGCAAATTTATTAGTAATAAGCTCTGACGTAATGCTCTCTCAGATATACAATTAAGCCTATCATAGCAATCTAGAATTCTTTGCAGTGATCTCAATTTACCATTGGATTACAAGGGCTTTTGGAGAGAGACTCTATGAATCTGTTACTTATTAATACTAATTTATCTTCAACTRCTAAAATAGAAGAGTTGAAGTAAGAGTAGAATGTGTCTCTTATCAGTTTTGAATGACATAAGCACCTCTCTTTACATATGAGGTTAAGCTGTTGAATTCTGAAGAATTGTAGGTGAACTGTCTTTAAGCTGTAGATAAAGAAAATTAATCTATGCAAAAATGAGAAAAATATTCTGAGGACATATGGAGATAGAATTGATTCAATATTTACAGCTGGTAGCGATATGAGAYAATGCAAAGTACTTATGTTTTACTTTTCTTATAGCTGTGCTGGGATCTGGAAACCATTCTTTGTTTCTTACAGCTTCTTTCTCCATAATGAAGAGTCACATTTTCCAGTTTTTCAGAATGAAGTTCAGCATTAGTAAGAAAACAAAGGCATCCAAATTCTTAACACTTTCATTTGTCTAGGAATTGAAAAGGTGTCATGGGAAATACAGTTGAAAATACTTTTTTTCAGTTTTGATGTGAATTTGTGTGCTACATTCCAYGGTGAATTCTCCCGTGGTCTCAGGATTCACGGTTAGTCTGTGCTCTGCTTATTTGCTAACAGAACGCTCAAACCAGATTGAGGAGCCTCTATTTGTAGCTAACAGTGAAAATGTTTGTAACAGCAAATACTCAAGTATCTATCTAAACTGTATGTCGCAACAGCAAAGCTCAGGGCAGGCTGATATTGGCATTTTAAACATTCTTGAATTGTGCCAGTTGCTGATGTTGTTTGATTCAATGTAAAGAGAGAAAAAGAAATGACATGTTATCCCAAATTCACAAACCTTGGATACACCATGTCTTAGCAATCGTATTAATAATGCCACTTGGTGTAATCTGTTATACACTAGAAAGAAAAACAGCTCTTAAAAAGTATCTCCATGAGCCTCAGATAAAAGTTATCATTAGATGCACACTGCATCAACATTCAGTTAAAAGAATGGGCTTTCCTAGAAACAGAGATTACTTTCTCTCCACCCCTTTCAAAAACCCTTATCACACTTCAGCATATATCAAAATAACCAGGGAATCTCTGCCACGGAGCGGAGAATGTATTAAAGAAAGAGCAGGCTGCACATTTTCACAGATTTTAGTCCAACAAAGTCCATTTAAAATCTTCATTTGTTTAGTTTTCCAAAAAAAACAAAACAAAAAAAAACAAAACAAAACAAAAAAAAAAACAAAAATCATTTCTCTCCCAATGACAGATTCCAATTAATTAAGACCTGTACCTTTATGTTTACATAATTTTTAAAATGAAGATATGAATATGAGCCCATTATTCACTACAGACTACTTTTTGGAAAATAAAAATGTCTTTGATGGATCAGTCTTGCACCAAGCACATTATCATAAGTTTAATTTACCCTAGATCAATAGCTTTATTTTAACTTTCTCATAAGTTGCAGCTCTTTGGGCTCTGAGTTTTATTGTCAACCTGTTTCTAAATTAATTATGTAGGATATTTAGCCACAACCCTAAAATCAGATCTCTTAGCATGAGCACCAGGATCTGGATGGAATCCCATCGCTGTTAACTTTCTTATTCTACAAGCAAGTTAGCATAATTCTAATTTATTTTGATACTATAGCAAAGTTACTAAAAAGGATATGGTGGATGTGTAAGAAAAGCCTGCTGTGACAATTCTAGTTTATCTGTTTAGCATCTATGAATAAATAAACAGCTGAGTTGGTACCACCTTTTTATAGCTATTCTTTTTCTCAGCTGGATGTTAATAGATTATCTCTTTTCTCTGAGCTTTTCCTTTGTATGTGCTCTAGACCTGAATTAACAGGTCATTATTTCAGGAATCTTTTTTCAGGCTGTTGGTACAATACAGTAATTGCATAGGGCAGSGTGCACACTCTAAGTCTTTTATTTGAGGTGTTTTCAGAATGAAACAGACTTGACTGTGATGTGTCATTAGTGTAATATTACTATAAATAAAAGTGCAGAACCATTACCAACAAATGAACCAATATGGGTGAGGCAGACTTGAAAAAGAGATGAAAGATTCCTTTATTGAAAAATGACTACTGCTCATTGTTCCATTGGAATGCACTCTAATCTGACTTTAATAACCGAGGCTTCGTTTTGASCACGATTTGCAGATGGCAATCAGTAAGACTTTTACTTACCTTTCACATTTATTAATGACTAGGAATTTGATCTAAAAGCTTGTAATTTGCCTGGAATCTTAGCAAAAAATATAAATCCAAATAAAATAAGCAAGACTTACAGAGCATGACAATATTGAGCCTTAAGGATATGTATGTTAACTAATTTTAATTATGTTTCTAAATCTAATTATGTGTGTTAAGGTGTCCTGCTCATTAATTAACCAAAATTAGTAATTATCACTGAGGACAATTATTTCATAGTCATAAATTTTGAGTTAGGAAGCTCCATTCAAATTAAGAGTGAACAAATTGTGCAGAATGACATCGGAATTTATATTAATTTTAACCCCAAACTGGCTGCACAGGTAGGGCTAAGTAAACTGGGATGGCTCATGTCAGACGTTCCTCTGTAAGCTTCAGCAGGACTCAGGATTCAGCAAGATTTAGTCCCACAACAGTTTTTGCTCAATAAACTAGCAGCCAGTTTATAGAGAAGTTGGAACATGCCACCTTTCTGAGGGAGCGTAATATTGCGTGAGAGGAAGATGTGAAGAACAGTTTTAGGACAATAGCATCTTAACCACTTTTGCTATTTCTGCYACAAAACTGAAATGACTATTTTTGATGTAACAAGAGAAAACTGTAAACCTTCATCAGGAATGACAACAAGTTGAGGAAATATGAAAACTGAGGAGTTACGGCAATCTGGGGAAAGAGGTCGGTTAGCTAAATGARAATGTTCTATTCAGTATCCATAAGTTTTCCAGTAATTGCTTCCTCCAGGCTTGCACCTGGAGGTGCTCAGCTCCATATTGAAAGAGGTACGTTCACTGAAGGAAGTGTTCTATGGTGACAATTTATATTGATCTAATATTTCTTACAACCAGTCGTTAATAATATTGTTCCTGCATTTTTTTAATCTGGTTGCTATCCAGTGTTGATTAATACATCACTACTACAAACAAAGTGAAAGAGCATGTATATTCTTAGATTTTTTGGACTCACAGCTAGCTGAGCCTAAGGGTGAGTCTTTGCACATAAAACACTGTGGGTTACCTTTATATTAATCACAAAGTTGTATCACTTTTCCTGTGCCCTTTATAAATGTGGATTTCAAGTACTGCAGAATAGTTTGTGACTCTCTGTGTGGCATACTTCATTGAGAATGCACTGGTATGCATTAACCCACCCACTCACAGTCATTTTGCCTGTTAGTACAGGGCAAATTAAGAATTAGAGGGAAAAATAGTTCTTTTATTTTTTTTTCCTAAGCAAAATATTACTTTATATATTATTTTATTCTTGCATTCAAAGGCTAGGTTGGGGGTTTGCTTCCTTGAGGTTTTGTTGTTTATAACTGCCCTTCCCAACATAAAACTGTCTTGGAAAAGTGTCCTGTAGTCTACCTGTACTCATGAAGAAGCCATCCTGCCAGATACAATGAAGAGAGACTGTAAACCCTCTGAACCCAATCTATCTAAAAGTTTGCATTGCAGTCTCCACTTATGCTAAAATTATAAAAGGTAAAAAGAAATGAGCTAATACCCTCAGTAACATTTTGTGTTTGGCTGGTGTGAACTGCTGAGTAATCTGTTCATAGTAAATCACAGACATCATTTTTCATTGAGGAAGGACACTATAGGATATCTGCAAAGACACATTTGGAAAGGAACCCTGATTTTCATTAACTCTCTTTGGGTACTGAGTACCTTCCTTTGAAATTCTGAGTGCTTTTGTGCATTTTAAACKGTACTCAGATCTCCTTTGCATGAAATAAAAAATCTGTATGTTTTAGGTAAAGCCTTTGGTTGTTTTTAAAATATTGATCGTTTATTTTTGACAAGTACAGAAGGGTGCAGTAATGTTTTGGGGAGCATATTAGCAACAGACTTCTAAAAGAGAAACTAGATTTCACTCCTTATAGCAAACCTAGGGCTTCCATAATTTTCCTTTTCTCTGTTTAATTGAATGGTGTATTACAACTGTGCCGTTATTATATTGATGTTTTTACCAAATTACTCTGTTATATTATACTCATAGATTTTGGACACTATTAAGATGCCATTAAGGGACATAGATGATTGAATTTTATTTCAAACTTGTGGAAATGCAAACTGTCACAGTGGATCAAATCAACAGTCTTWACAATCAGGTAATCCATTTTTGGAAGTTATCACAAGAGATGATGCAGAGGAGTTACAAAAATAAGTGAGTACCTAGGTGGTCATCCAGTGCTCTATCGGAGGGTGTAGACTGATGGGAGATAGAAGCAGAATTAAAAGCAAGTAAGCAGTTAAGCTTGTACTCAAAGCATAGGACAGAGAACATTCAAAAAAAAAAAGAGACTATTTAGACACATCCTCCATATCCTGTATCTATTTATTTCCATGGTAGAAGGTACTTTCACAAGTACATTTATCTTTTAAAATTACTGATCATCTTTTCCYTTTGTTTTACAAACAATGTCACAGTAATGATAGCTCTGTTCCAGAAGAGTACAATTGATGAATTGCACAATTAGAATTAACATGATAATTTCCTCCAATTTTATTCATATCCCTGAAGAACAATTGAAAAGGACTCATTTTGATCAATACTCAGATGAGAAAGGTGAGATCAAGTTTATGTTTAGATGCACTTAAAATAACTTTAATCTCTTGAGCAACATCTTACACTTACTTGTATACAATCTCAGTGAAGAAAACAGAGTGGCAGAAGAATTCCCTGAATTCCCATATTCAGTTTTAATTTCCTAGCTTTTCTGGAGTCTCTGCTCTGCTGGTTGTTTGTTTCATACTCAACAGCGAAAGACAAAAATAGATTTCCAGCAGTGTCACAGAAATATAACATTTCCTGTCTACATTCCCTGCTCATCTTTGGAAGAAAACATTCACCAAGAATCAAGGCCTATAAAACACTTTACATACACGCACTTGCTTATCTACTCAATTTAGCCTGCTTATCTGAACTTACAGTCTTGCTTTATCAAAAGGACTTCTTTGACCATTCTCATTAACACTACATGGTAGACTTACACAGTAGTAAGTCCTCCTAATTTCTACTTGGGGAAAAAATAATGGCAAAAGCTTTCTTTTTAAGCCACTGWGAATGTATTGATGCTCAAAATGTCATCATCCTCCGGTCTACATACTCTGGATACTATTTAACACTTCAGGAAGGAGAACGTAATAGGATATTGCATTAGTCATTCTTACTGTTACTCAACCACAATGAGGTCTGAAAAACCTGAAAAAAAAAAATGGCTGATCCCAGTTGCATAGTGCTGTAGTTTAAGCAGTAACAGTTAAGGCAAGACGCCAAAGCAGACATAAGCTTACTCAAATCAGAAACATCTGAAATAAAAATAGGAGGAAAAAAAAAAAAAGAAAAAGAAAAAGAAAAAGCAGACTGGCAGCCAGAAGCTTACTCAGAACAGCTAGCAGTTCTGGTGCAATCAAATCAGATTTGTGCAAATAGTACTTTTATTGAATCTCAACAATCTCTCTATGCTAAAACAATTCTGCTGAAAAATAATTAAGCTGAAATATCATAAAGCCTCCTTTCCTACTCCATTAAGGTTTTGTCAATCTTGCTTGAAGGAAAGTATGTGTTTATTTGCCTGTCATACTGCAGGAGCTGGATTGCAAATGAGATAGACTGCTGAATTAGAAAAGGTGACTGATGAAGGAAAAAGGAGGTCAGTTTTTTTATGAGCATTATCAACAGAGAGAAGCAGAGTACAAAGCAAATGAAACTTGTGCCACACTGCAAATAAAACTAGTAAGTGAACATTTTAATATATGTCTAGCAAAAAAGGACATATTAAGGTGTATTTAACTATATCTTCTGTGTTGTTATTTTTTTAGGAACATCAATACTTATAACCCTGTTTGAGGTACTGGCCTACGTTTGACCATACTTACAGCACAAGTGTAAAATCAATTTTCTGCACTCCCATTTATCTCAGTACTGATGTTAGCTGGCTCTCTAACAGAATGACTCTTCTGGAGAGGTAGTTATTTTACTTCAGAGTGGCATTTCAGAAGCCTTAAATGGTCTGAAGAGATGGCATGTGACCTTTAGGAATATTTTTGTTCTGCTTTCCTCTGAAGAAGAATTATTTAACCCTATGTGGTTATAGCACCATATGTCTTTCTTACTGTGCATCTCAAAATAATATGGCAATGTCTTGTTTCAGAATTAAATGGCTGTTGACCATATCAGAACCCTGTATAGTCAAATTTCTTAATGAAAGTTGGACAGAAAGCTAGACTGAATGCATCTATCCATTGCTTTTTTGTATCATCCTGCACGTTATAGAACATTTACTTGTTTCATTTCTAATTTTAAAAATCACATTACTGGAAGCATCAAGCTTTATGATATTTTTGTCACTATTTCTATATCAATATAGTTAGTGTTCATATAACAAAATTAAAAGGGAAGTCTTCAATTCTGGAAGTTCTGATTAGAACCAAAAGATAGAATTTAGAAATTCTGCAAGAAAGACCAATCACCAGCCTTTAGAATACCTACTGAGACAAAAGAATGACTCAAAAATAAGTTCAGATCATGAAAATTGTCTTCAAGTATCTGATGACAGTAGAGATCAATATCTAATTAACCCTGAGCAAAGCATTATTAAAAATTTGGCTATCTAGCAAATTATAATGGGCAGCAAAACAGAAAGAAATGTAGGAAAGCACTTGATGCATATTCGTAACTCAAAAMCAGAAAGAATAAAAACATTATTATGACATCGTATATAAAGTATGCTAATAACTTAAGAACTAGGTAAACAATTCACCAGAAATTTGAGAATAAAAAAGGTTAAAGATTCAAAAGCAATGCAGAAGTTGACAGCAATGGGAGAATTTTGTTAAGAATTCCTTAAAATACTTCAGCTATACTTTTTGATGTAGAATTGCAAACTCTACTGCCACAGAGCTACAGAAGTTAAAAGTCTTTATGTTTTTCAGTAGTGTCATTGTAGAATGGATAGTTCCAAGTATAAACAGCATCTAGTTGAATTCCCAGTGTCGTTCACAGTGAACTGCATAGATAGCTGTGATGTGATAAAACATAAAGAAATAAAATGAATCATTATTCATATGATTTAGTGGCTCTGTAGTCTTGTCCTCACTTATTGTTATGAGTTCAGATTTTTACGGATGTAATATAGTCCACAAGTAGGGTGCTCAACTCCATTCATAGCCACTGTAGCAAGAAATATGGGTCTAACTCAGGAATTTAACCTAGGTGTGCTCAGTTCTCTAGAATATGCCCTAGCCAGCTATGTAACCACAGAAGACAAGTTTCCTAAGAGACGCAGCTGTGTGCCAGCAGACATGTCATACAAATATCTTTCTCCTTTTTGATTAAAGCTTGAATTGTACTAATTCAAAGTGGCTTTGCAAGGTGATACTTTATTCTGAAGTTTTTTTCTTGTCCCAAAAATGTAAATTCCCATTTTTCTAAAGGAAAATAAAACTCCAGTCATAAATATTGCTTAGATAGTCCTGCACACATTCATTTATCTTAACTAGTGTAGTAATTTTAGCCTTAGATTTCAAATTCACAAGCCTACCTGTGGAAGGAAAACATCATACAAGAAGATACATAATATAGGACTTGTACATCAAATCTACTCCCATGCTAATGTTTTTTCAGAATGTGGTCAAGATGYACTCTAATAACATAAGACTTCCTTTCCTCTCCTCTCCCATTGAAAGTCTTTCACAGAGCCTCACACAGATATTTAGAAATCTCCTAATGCTAGTTTAAGTATTTTCATGAATACTTTCACCCATTTGTTCTTCTGTCAATAGTATCCTTTTACATTACAAGATTCCTTTCTCCTAATTAAAAAAAAAATCCTCTGTCAGCATATGCTTTTKCAGATGTAGCAATTTCCATAAGATATTCAATCTAGCCACCTAGCCTTTTCCTCTTTCCTTAACATCATCATCCTAAGGTGAAAGGAAGGTAAAACATTTCTTCATTTATTACTATACCAAAATTGTTGTCAGTCTTGACCTCTTGCTCTTTGTGCAGTGCTTCCAATTCTTGTATTTCTATTTATATAATGGAAAATTATTTGGTCTCTGCTTTTTTGTTTTTTTTTCCATGTATGTCAAAACTTTGCTTTTGGCTAATTTTATATTATCTATCTAGATCTTGACCTCGGGACTGTAGCTTTCTGTGTCAATCAACTTTTTTTGACTCATTACAAGCTCCTTTCTCACTCTGAGTCTAGCATATGCTTACTATAAATATATCTCTATCAGACAGACATAAAAATGATTTATGAGAACTTAAATCATGTTTAAAGAGACATAAGAAGGTGCTTCTACATCACACAACTCAGTAATACAATCGTATTATGAAGATCTGTACCTTCTCCAGTARGAGAGTGAGAGTAACTTTTTAGTGAGGGTAAGAGGTGTTTGCACTTATACATTTATATTCCTTTGGAAAAATCACCTGTGAAGCCTGAAGCAGAGCAGCAGAGGCAGACCTTGGGACAGAGGATACCTGACATTACAAAGGAGAGACAACAATAAATTTAGAAACTTTTTGTGAGACTCCTCATGTTAAAAATAAGCTTTTAATGTACGTATCTTGCTGAATGGAGAAAAAATAAAACAGTGGTTACCAGGTTAAAACAAATGTTCCTGAGGTCTAGGAGCCAATCTCTGACAGCGGACAAATGTGATTGCTGAAGAAAGGATATAACAATTAGTTAATAAGATACAGTATTTCCTCCATCTCAAAAATTGAAGTTTGTGGTAGCACCCCTGGTATTCTGATTGTCAGTCCCCAGGGCATTACTTCATTCATGCTGTTGGTTATCMGATTACAATCATTATGCTTTGACAAGAAATAAATTGATTTGGGAACACATAATGTTATGCCCCACTCTGCCAGCGCTCCTCTATTCACCACGGTAGCGTGCACAAACTGTGCGTTATTCTGCAGGAAAAAAAAAGATGCATGTAGCCCATATGCTTCACAGACCCCCCCCCTTTACTCATTGTACACTCCACACAGCTTAGAAGGGGATTAGATAGTGTCTAGTTCTACCTGTATTGTCCATTCATTTTGCCAGCTGTCCAGAGTGTATTAAGTAGCTAAACTTCACTACAGTGCTAGACTACATTAGTAAATGCTGTTCTTAAGGCCAGGGGAAGACTTCTTGAGAATTTCCCAAGCTGTGCACTTGGGAGAACTTTTGGTCCTTTGCCAATAAAAACATTATCATTATTTACTTTAAACRCAATGCAAGAGAAACCCAAATCCTCATCCTAAAGAATAGTACCTCTTTGTCAAAAAAGACACCCTCAGGTGTCTTTTTGTAAGATATTTTGTAAGCAATCTGACACTGAAATCAGTAGTTGTCCACTGTAACAATTTATGTCATTCACTGTCTTATATTCTGCTCATTTATTCCAAATACAAAGGCACTATGGTTTGTCTTCCTCTTTTTATCATCCTAAATTATATCCAAATGTCATTCAGGCAAAATTCTCTTTTTAATTTCTTTTTTGCTATCTACTTAGAAGGACCCCCATGAAGTAGACAAGCACAGTTTGCTAAATTGGAAAATGCTTGTCAGTTAAACCAAAGCTCAAGTCTTTATCTACTAGTGGGGCATGCAGACCTTTACATATTCTGGCAGTAGAATTTCTGCCATTACAGTCACTAACTAACTATCTCAGAGGCTCTATGTCAGTGTCCTTCTTCTAGGTATTTTATGCTTTGCAAAGTTGGAGTTAACATAGTCATTGTATCACTTGTTTTCATTCTAGTCTATGAATTTTCCTGTTCTCATTCCCTTTAGAGTTTTCTGTAACTCAGATGAAACATCAGAACTGGGCAATACCTACCAGACGTCAGATATGCCTTAGATTTGACACCTGCAAAAGAACTTTCCAGTTCCAAACATCATTGCTTTATATTAGTAGACCTATTATATGTGAAGCCAGAAGCTCAAAATAATTTTCAATAGCAAAATAAATATCTTTTTAACATTGGAGGATGTGAGCCATGATTGTGTTTCTCTAACCTGGGAGCCTGGCAATTCTTAAGTCATAATTCTTCATCAAAGTGATAATTCTTCATCAAAGAGACCAGCCCAGAAAGCCAGTCTCCAGCACACCTAACTAAATGAACTAACTGTACCTGAAGCTTAAGATATCTCCTTAGTTAACTGTAAAGTTCTCCACATGCCTTAGCTTAGGCACTCTACATCCCTATTAATATTTTGAAGGAGAATTAGGTACCTATTCAACTGCCATCCAGACTTTAGGCAGTGGGGAAGGCTGTGACTTCTTTTTGCCTTAACAGCCCTGGGTTATTATCTGCTTCCATGATTCTGGTCTTAGGGACAGGCCCTCCTCAGAAGGATGTCAAGCTCTTGAGGAGGAAAAAGATTAGAGGGTAGCAGCTGGAGAAGGMGGATTCACTACCTTTTCTCACATTGTTGAAGTTGCCCACTAAGCAATCAGAGAAGTAAGAGTCATAGAAAGTCAGATGGAGAGCCAGCAAACAAACAGAAGTCTAGTGACTGAGGCAGGAGAGAGGAAGAGGTCCCCATCTGTGACCTCCTTCCAGGATTTAGTCTTTCTTTTAGTCCACTGTCTGTGTATGTAAAATACATAAACACTTTTGCTTTATGTAATATCTGCTCACAGCACTTATTTGCTGCTACCTCCTATGGTATAGTTTAACTTTTATTAAACTAAGCCATAGCAAATACATGAGCTTGTACATCAATAATCACAGAATGTCTCTTTAGGTCTGCAAAAATCACCTCACACCTCAGAAAGCATTATTCCAGAAATGACCACGCAGCATAACTAATCTTATTTTCAAAACTCTCTTTGCACTAGGAATGTCTATCTTCAGTATAAAATTTTATGTCAGAGCCTAGCAAAGTAAAATGCATGTTTCAAAGCATTAGAAGAATTATTGCTTCTGAGTATGACTGTTTTTTTCCAAAAAACAGGTATAATAGAAACAATTAAAAAAAATAAAGGTCTAGTCCAAGAAGTTATTAGAAAAGCCTGCTGAAACAAGGAAGAGTAATTCTAAATAGTTTTGACTGAAGTCAATGAAACTACTCAATTCACTAAGAAATGGGTCTAGCTGRATCACAGGGTCAGATTGAATGAACATATTCACATTGCCCCCGTCAGGAACACTGGCATCTAGCCCTATTAAATTGGTCTCCTCAACATAACAGGGCTCTCCATGGGAAAAACTAACAATAAGTTTTTGCAGGTTAAAATTTTTCTTCTTTTTTTTTTTTTCATTAAAGTAAGAAACCGCAGCCCACTAATGATTTTTAGTTATGCTCTTGTCTGAATTCTCTACAATTTAAGAAATGATTTTCCGGTATTGTGCACCGAAATCCATACGTTGTTCTGCTATAGACATAGTCTCCCCAGAGCCATTCAGTCCCTCTCTCCGATGTCACAAAGTACTGTCCATCTATATCTAATACGCTGTTCTTTAGTACTCTTTCATCATGACTGCCTTCCAAATATCTTTTTATTAAATAGCAATATTTCAGATCATTGTACCTACATTGTATTACAGAAGCTTGTCTTTTTCCCATGCAGAGTTTCATTTTGTAATTTCTTGCCTGGGTTTCTAATGTTTAGATATCACCTCATATGAATTTTTTGCTTTCACTGGTGCAGACTACACCTCCCAGTTCAGTTTTATCTGTGAATTTAATTATGTGTTTTTTATGTCTTCTTTGTGATCATCAGAAGAATTGTATTATAAAGATTCTATTAAATTTAAATCTCATATAAAATATTTCTACTTTGTCAACATGTATAAATGCCTTAGATATCTAATAAGATGTCTAAGTTGACAAACATAGCATACGTTTGCTTTATCTGAATTAAAAAATACAGATTTGGGCATGTTTGCATACAGAACCCTGCCTACATGAATAAACTTCTGTACAATTAATGCTACCTTTGCTGGTGGTAGAGAGATAGTTATTATTTGTCACAACTCACATGGGTAAATTATATGAATCCAGTTTGCAAGAGTTGCTAAAAGTCATTAGCACTTTGCATTGCCTCACCTGCTTCCGTGTTTTGTAACCACACAATTTTAAGCATAAATAGTTCTAAAAACATTGGCTAACTGAAATGACCTGAATAATGGCAGAGTCAATAGTGTAAATGG
The DNA here is from genome assembly GCF_003343005.1 of Rhea americana. Taxonomy (NCBI): domain Eukaryota; kingdom Metazoa; phylum Chordata; class Aves; order Rheiformes; family Rheidae; genus Rhea; species Rhea americana. The sequence continues at coordinate 6,452,942 of NW_028186446.1, forward strand.
AATAATTGCTCAATTTAGCATGTATTTCTACTTAGGCTCTTCAATCGATAAGATATCTGTGATTAAAAAAATAAGCATCTACCTCAGAGGTAATGAAAACAGAAGTGAAGTCCTACCAGGGCTGTCTACATTTGCATTATTAGGGGTTACTGAGAAATCTGTTTTGCTTGTGTAATAATATGAAACATATTTTTTGTCACCTTTTAGCTGTTTATTCTATTTCAGATAAAAATACAATACAATACCCTCAGGAACTATGCTCAAAAGCTAACAGCATGGATGTTCAGTAGGTATGGACTTGCTTTTACTGTTGGCTTAACTCGTTTTAGGTATTAGAGTGTAATCTAAAAGTCTAAATGTTAGCTGTTCTCCCTCTCCAGTCAATAGGAGAGAGGGGATCTCCAGAGGACAGTTCAGCAAACTTATCCTAGGAYGGTCTAAACTCCCTCTGAAGTGCCTATCTCTTTCCACTGACTACAGAGGGAGCTGGAACAGCCAGATAAGACTCAGTGCTCAGGTTGTCAGTTTTTAAAGTTAGGTGAGCGAGATGAGACCCCTTCTGGGCGTAGATGTGAAATGAGGGCCGTCATTGTATGCTCTATCCCATTAGCCCTTTACTCCAAAAGTAATTATAGTGGTATTACATTGATCAGAATCTGGGCTAAAGACCTTACAAATTATTACAGAGGAATTCTTGGGAACATTCTGATTTYGTACAGGTCAGTGGCAATTCTTGCCTGGTCCTTCCAGAGGTGATGCAAACTTATGCTGCCCAAAACTCTACTCTGTGTCTAAAGAGCATGTTCCAGCCTCTAGGTAATAACAATAACAGATGCTTATTATATTTAATTATTAACCATCAGCTCTTTGAACTTATCACCTTAATCTTTGAGCATCTGCATGATGGATGGCAAAATTTTCATAATTTCAACTTCCATCAGTCAGTWAGTAAAAGGTGAGCATTTGCTAGTGCTCACTGGTCCCTCAGGACATATACAAGTATCATTATGATTGTTCCTAATGGTGCTTTACACAAAATGAGTTAGGGTGAAAAAGGCATTCTGGGTTATTTTACACATATACAATGTCAAAGTATTTATTACCCCACATAAGGCAAATTTTAAACATAAATAAATAGATAATACCAGTAGAACATTCACTGCTGTATTTAATATTTATGCAGCAACATAAACTTGCATATCCTCTTAAATGCTTTTGCATTTAGACCTGATCATAAGCTCAGCTATACTTGCATCCTAGTTGACGAAAGGATGGAAAGGTAAAGAAGATGTGAGGGTACAGTTCTCTACCCTCTCTGTCATTTCTGCACTTACTGTTCTGTCCACACCACACAGTGAAGAAWTCTTTGAGACTGGAAATGCAGAAGGCAGGTTCTTGCAATGCCATATGAAAGCTCATAAATTCTGCTCAGAAGTAGGGCTTACTAACTGAAACTCAGTGCCTATAAACATGGATATGATGCCTTCAGGACTTGGGCTGCTAATACACCTGTATTAGCCTGTRTTAGCATCTAATGCACATTCATTGCACTGCCTCAATGCAACAGTTCAGRTCAAAAGCCTGGTGCCTTTTACTGTTCCCTGAAGAGGCTTTAGAAGGTACTCAGAGAAGCCACCAGAAAAGCTCTTCTAGCTGCYCACTTCCACTGAGCTCCGTCACAGGGTAAATTTGACTTATATATAATGCATTAGTGACTTTATCACATAAAATCTGGTGTTTTTCTCAAATAATTTTTATAAAGTAGGCCAGAATAATGAAGCAGTTAGCATCACTGATGAGAGAATATCCTATTTGCTTGCCTCATACGCGATGTGAAAATTATCTGGGAAGTCATATTAGTTGTCTTGCAGGACTCAGTATTGAAGCTTAGAATTCAAGCCACTCCAGTGCAAAATGGCAATGTAATGGCATACTGATAAGCCAAGGGAATGTTTCCAGAATCTGGTGAGTGTGAAGAGCTTCCCATCATGCCTACTAAAATGGGAATAAAACTGTCAATTAGAATTTGAACAGTAATCTCTGAATATTCCTCAAAAGTCATTGCAGGGTCATAGGATAGAAATGTGTGTTCTATTTCCATGGTACGTTTGGCATACGCTGACATACACATGTACATACATACGTATGTGCACACACATACCACTACACTCAAAGATTAATCTAAATTATTGATATGAAAAAATGCTAGAAAACAATTTCTAGGCCTTCTTCCTATTGTAGTAGGGGCAGAAATATAACTTTTATGATTGCCTATCAGATATGTAGAATCTGTATTGAAACTGGTGTTATTGATGAAAATAGAATTAATTAGAAGCTCTAATAAGTATTTTGATAAACACATGGATACTTATGGCATACTGAATTTTTATATCCATAAACATAAGAAAAAGGGTTTTTTTGATATTTATTAATTGGTAATCATTGTAAGTGGTAAAACTGTTTATCACTTATGATATCCACCATAACAAAAAATGTTACATATTCACATTTTTCACGGGACAGGAAGATGTTTCAAAACCAAATTAATAAAAATGAAATTTAGGTAAGGATCCTACTGAGGGAGGAAAAAAGGACTGCTAGGTATGCAAGAGACTCCTGTTTTCCCCTTTTTTGCRTGTGTGTTCCGCAATTTCAGGAACACTTGATTGAGTCCCCAGCACGGTCATTCAAGGGACACCCAAATAAGGGAGAGGGCTTTCTGCAGAATACTTTCCATAGAGGATCCATGGCTGCCCAGATTTCTTCTGTTCCATGTCCTGAAAAATGAGAATTATTTCATTGCTAATTAATTTGTTTCTCCAGCTGCTGAAAGAGGAAAAGAAGTTGTGTGAAAGCTTCACTGGTATTGTAGAAGGTCCTTAATAGTTACAAATCAATTAATTTTATTATAGTATTTCAGGTTAGATGAAAATGATGGAGTCTTTCRGAAGTAATTTCCAGGTAGTGTTCATTTTTGTATGAATGTTTGGGGACAAGTCAAGCAATTAAAAAAGTGACTAAAACACTAAGGAAAGTATRGGACAGAGATGCTCTGGATAGGTGTTAGGATTCATTTCTTCAGTTACACCTTTTCTATCTTCAGAAGGGGCTTCTGTGCTCTCATCTTTTGCATGGCATCCTACTTTGCAAATCCCTTTTAAAAGTATTATATGCCCCCCAAAAAACCTGTCAAGTACCTGTGTAATATGATAAAACTATCSAAATATCAATTAATATTGTGTAAAATAGTAGAAGTACTAGTAAGATTTTACTGAAATCCATTTTGATCTGCTGGTTATCACAAAATTAAGAGAAGAAAAAGTGGTCTTGTTCTGCAGTATGTCACTCTTTTTCCTGTTTATGTAAGAAGCTGAGTGTAAAGGTATGTATTTGCATTCTGTAATGTGGTCTATGAATTTTAGAATCCTAAATCTGAGAGCTTTCAGAACGTTGTGATTTTCTTTATTTATCATGTGTTGCTCAGTTCTCTGAGGATCCTTGATCAATCCAAAAGTAATCTCAAAAATAACTGACACTGAATCTAAATTATTCCAGAGTGCAGTTTATGCTGGTAGGTATCTGAGAATAATCAAGAGGATATAGAGAGATTTGTAGCTTGAAATTTAATGGGTTTTTCTACAATATCTGACTGCACAATTTAAAATTATCATTATTTTTCAGCAGTTTTTCTACACATCTTTCACTGCTAATGCTGAGTCAGAGAATTCACACTGTTTAATTGAAAATGGAGTGACAATTCTTATAGCCYGATCAAAAACCAAGCGGAGTCAATGGGAAGACCTCCATTGACTTTACTCAGTTTAGTAACCTGTACCAAAAGCTTGATGTGAATTCAAAGGATATTTACTAATATTATTTTAAATGCTTCCCACCACCTACTATCATACAATCCTAGCTAGACACAGAAATCAAAAGCTTCAGCCCTTCTTGCCTAAGAAACTAATCTTATTTTCCCTTGGTTTTACAAACATTATTTTTAGAAAAGTAATTATATTATAGTAAGGAACATGCCTATACTCTAAACTACTCTGAGAGATGTGCTTGATATAAGACTAAGCTTGTCTGGAAGACTCTTAGAGTGCTTCTCAATAACTGTATAATCCACATCCAGAAGATTTAAGAGGCTACTCTTAAATACTCGACTTCTACCCCTGCCCCTCTGCTACAGATTACCACCTTCGTAACAGTCGGTAGAARCTAGTGTAAGCTGCCTTATCAACTGCTAAAGTTCATAAAAATAATAACGCAGTCTATTAGCTTAAATCAAACTTAATGACAGTTAAAGCTAATATGCACACCTTTACCTTGCAGCGGCTTAGGAAATGGTGCCATTGTTAASTCCTATGCGGACAAGAGCCTCTGGCGGAAGAGCGAAGGGCGGTGGGCAGAGGGCAGTAACCTCTTCATCATTTCACCAGGAATCACCAGCGGTCACCTGAAGGCACCCTTCTAGATGTAAAGGGCTAGTAGAACTTTTTATATTTAGCTTTTTAGTTCACTTAAAATAAATTCACTAGTCTTTTTGTTTAAACAATATATCTATTATATATATGTTATTAATCTCTGAAGGGTCTTGAAGTCTGAAGAACCTTTGAGGACAGTATCTTCTTCAATGTGTAAACCCAGACAGTCTGGAAAATATAACTTCTCTATAAAGATTTATGAGGAAAAAAAAGAAAAACAATCATAATTTTCTTTTTTCTTTTCATAGCAAGATAATGCAGACAAAAAAAAGTTCTGTGAGAGTGAATGCTTCRTAGGTGTAGCAAAGAAAAGTAGAAATTTCATCTCAGGGATAAAAAATCAGTTTCAGTTTGAAATCAGTCTGAGCTAATATTTATAGTTTCTAAGTGAACCTCAAAAGATTTGAAGTTCCAGAAATTAAATCTGTTTTCAAGCCTATTATATTCAAAAGTCAAGATTTTGCTTGAGCAAAGAATGCATAAGCTATAACCCTGAAGCTGAAATGTTGGCAAGAATTCTAGAGACTGTCCAATAGAGGGACTTATTGGTTATTATTAAATTATTATTGGTTATTATTAAATTATTATTGGTTATTAAATTCAAACTATCTTCTTTAGGCAGCTCACACAGGCTTTGCAGTACTTGAAGACCAAATTCCTAACCCTGCACTAGACTGCATTCTTTACAGTCCATTTGCAAATCCATCTAAAAAATGTAAAGCTAAAAAGAAAAATGAGATCATCTAGTCAACTACAGCATATCAAAATCATTATGTATCATTTATTTGCTCTTATATCGAGTGTAATAATTTGCATTTAACTAAAACTGTTACTTCTGTGTAAAATGCATCTTCTAAAAAGATGTGCACTCAGTCTTAAATCAATGACACCTAAAGATGGAGAATATACTTGACAATTTTTCCCCTTGATTAATCCCTTTCACTCTGCTTTATTTCTCTTAAGAATATATCTGGTATTAACTTCCAGTCACTGGTTCTTCTAACGCCTCTTTTTGCCAGACTCTGTATTTTCTCCCTTAGAAGAGAGGTATTCATTGTAATTAAGCAGATCTTCAGACTTTTCTGCAATAAGTAAATAGTGAAAGCTCTGTAAATCTAAATTGTGGACATGCTTTTCCATTTTTTAAATCAATTTTATGTCTCTTCCTGAGCTCTTGGCAGTTTTTCAAGATGTCTAGTAGCATCAAGTCTTAGCTTCAGTGCACACCAAATGTCTACCAGTCATAGAATCATAGAATCATAGAATCATAGAATCAGTAAGGTTGGAAGGGACCTCTGGAGAGCATCTAGTCCAACCTCCCTGCTCGGCAGGTCACCTAGAGCATGGTAGACAGGGTTGCATCCAGGCGGGCCTTGAAGATCTCCAGAGAAGGAGACTCCACAACCTCTCTGGGCAACGTGTTCCAGGGCTCCATCACTCTCACAGTGAAGAAATTCCCCCTCACGSTCAGGTGGAACTGCCTGTGGTTCAATTTCTGCCCATTGCCTCTTGTCCTGTCACACGGGACAACTGAAAAGAGTTTGTCCCCGTCCCCCTGACACCCTCCCTTCAGGTACTTGTACACATTGATCAGATCCCCCCTCAGTCTTCTCTTCCCCAGGCTGAGCAGGCTCAGCTCTCGCAGCCGTTCCTCATAGAGCAGATGACTCTACCAGTCATCTGCTTATACATCACAAAACCATATTAGAGCTCTTTACCATGGCACTGCCCTTGGAATTGGGGAATTCATATTCTGTTCCAAGATCATTGCTTCCCAAGACTCTTCCCAAGCCATTTTAGTATTACATTAAATCATTAGATTTAATTTTAAAAACAGAAATCTGTATCTATCAGTTCCAATATAATAACAACATGCCCAATTTACCAACCGAGCTAGATTGACCTGCTGTTACCATTATTTCTCATTCCATTGCTCTCTGTACCATTCACACCATTCTAAAAAAATAACCATTTCTAATGACAGATCTCACACTGACATTTGCTTTTGAGACCTGTTAGTCAGCTAGTTTAAAACCATGTGATATTGACACTGTATACTGCTGCAGAGTTCTCTATTTATATATAAGGAAATATTCAGTTATTCACATTATCAGTCTAAATAGGTAGAGTTATTGTTTTCAAATACACCTATAATGTTATCACACAAACCAGGTTATTCTGATGAGACCTATTGCCTTAAAAACARTGTTCACCATCTTTAATTATGCCCTTAGCTTTAAACACTTTACAAACTGAATCCTGCATCTTCTTTTCCATTATTTTGCTGCACCTGGTAGCACATTATTTTTACATTCACACAATATCAACAATATCAAGTATTTAGAATTTTCCAAGGACTCTTATATTTAATAAATATTAATAATGTCAGTCTAGAGACATTATCAGATAGTTCTTCAAGTACACTTGACTGTCAGATGTGCAGACATCTTTAAAATATTCTTTGGCAACTAATGAGCTGGAAAATACTTCATTCTGCTACATAATACTGTTTCTTTGCAAACAAACGCTCTCATTTGTTGAACACTTCTATCTTCTCTGTCTCCCTGCTAATAATTTTGTCCTTTCCTATTAAGAATAGGGCAGCAGTAGCATATATTTGTTTCTTTCTCTSAAGTAATTTCTTTCCTTTCTCCCTATTGCTGCAGTTTTCTGTATTCCTAATATATTTTAAACTTTATGACTATCATTTCATAAAAGAAAGCTGTTTCTTTCCTTCAATGTCTTTAGTTTCCCTTATTTTCTCTACAAATGTTCTCTTTCCTGTTTAATATCTTTCCTTCTAGCCCAAAATTTCTTTAGAGAAAAAATATAGATTATATAGACGTAATATACGCTCTCACATTAGCCAAAGATAATTGGTATAATGAAAGGAAGTCACAATCATTTTGTAGGACCCATTACATGCCTTTCCAGATGGGAGCAATTATTGGGAGAATAGGTGTGCAAACAACAAGAACCTGCTTCATCYGTTTCCTTTACATGCAGACTTTCTCCTGAAACCAGGAGAGAACTTCCTGTGGTGACAGTTTCCTCTAGGATTTTGTATCTTTTGAGTCCCAGTAAGCTTAGGGACTCAGACTTCACTCAGTATCTTTCCTGTGAGACTGAYACCTTTCTCTTTCTGAATCTGATATATTTCTTACTTGAATTCCCAAGCTAAAGTTTGCCAAATGTCAAAATCAAATTGAGTGCTTAATTTGCAAACCTCAGCTTCTATAATACTAGAGTTGTAATGCCTAATAGGACATTTCCACAAAAARCTTATAGTTTATTCACTTGGATAAATTATCAGTCGTTCTCTTAATTTGTATGCARCTGAAATCTAATTTGAGCCCCTCAGCTAATGCTTATGATATCAGGAAATTTTTGATTTTCTTTTTAATTGAAAATCACATGGTAATGAAATTCTGTATCTTAGGATATCTCTTAGGAGCAATCAGTGATTTCAAACCAATCCACTACTAGTAGAGCCATAATAAGATGATTCAAATAGCTATAAATATCCCATTGTCTTTGATTTGTTGCTTTTTTCTGTAAAAAGAATGGATGTTTTCCTAATTCAGCAAATGCTGAGGACAATAGTAATAATACATTTCATTRCAATTCATGATTTCTGCTTGTGAACATTGTCCTTTCTTTGTTCAAGATCATAGTTCAAGAATCATCACTAGCTTCTGACTAAACATTCACGTTGGCTACTGCTGATTTATAAACCTCTCCTGTAGGACATTTGTCTAAATACTGATTTGATTTACTGAATTTAAGGATTGTATATCAGCAGAAAAACTCTTGTCTGAAACTGAAAAGTGCTAAAATACTTAAAAAGAGTCATAACTTTATATCTTCTCAAAGTTAGATAAGATATAAAACCTATAGGTACATAATACATTATAGAAACTATATTACRATATTTTGATTCTGTGTTCATAAATTAGGATCAGGATGTGACTAATAGCCTCTAATCACACAACTATCCTATTTTATTTTTGTCATTTGCTRCTGTTATTCAAACCCTGCCTGCCACATCCATTCTGACTTTGACAAATTCTACTTTGAGGTTATAAAGAAGTCAGGCAATTGGTAAGGCATGGTAAATTAAGAACATCAACAGAATATCTAATCTATGAATATGTCACAGCAGTGTGGAATGTAGGGTGAAATACGTATAATATAGGGTAAGAAAGCCCCTATATAGCATGCCTGAATTTAGAAAAGTGAAGAAATATCAAGAAACAGAGTTAAAAAATATAACTGTTAGGTTTTTCATGTCTGTAAGCGACTGTTCAAGTGCTTCTTAAGTGAGCATTCTGTAAATGTTATCCCCAACCTGAAACGACAGGATGTAGGAAGATTTTAGTGCTCATATTTAAATTTAATAGAGCAGAGTTTTATAACTGTACTGCGTTAGTACTGGAAAATAATTATAGAGCCGTTTGGTGAATTTCTTTCTTAGATGACATCACCATGGAGTATGCAAGTCTCAAGAATATTTTCGTACAGAGGTTGTAGTTTCACGTTTCTATGCTAGATATTCTTAGAATGCTATTAACACTGTCTAAATTTAGATATAAACTTTGGTGGGAAAATCAGAGAGCTCTAGAAATGATTTGCCACTTGCTAAGAAAAGCATTTTACATAATAATGAAATAATTTCAAGAGAAGACTCCTGTGAATGTGAAGCAATGGCTTTATTTCAGTTGCTCTATTAGCAATAGGTGAGTAATTTAATGTGTGTTTGAACTTCCATTAGGAGCTTAAGGGAGAGTGTCCAGTTGAAAAAGCCAGCAACCTACACGAACCAAAAGGATTCGGATAAACTCTTCCTTTAAGAGAGCCAGTAAGATTCCTTGTTATATGGAATGGTAGAACAGACAGATGTGTTAGCTCTGCACTAAACTTTAAACCTTAAACWCACTTCTTTCTATTATTTCTTCCCCATCAGTGGCATGTCTCAATGCCTTCCCCTCAAATGRTGCTAATTTTTAAGAATAGTGGGATGCAAGACAGAAAGATATCAATATAATTATAGTTAATTTTTAAAAAGCATTTCTTTTTCCAATATCACGAATGCAATGAAAAAAAGAAAGAACACTTACTAATAATCTGAGTAAAAAGTCATCACTTTATGATTCATTCTGTGGGAGTTTATAGAGGCCTCGGATGTTCTTCCTGGACTTTTTATGGAAAATCRTTCAATAAATCCTACAAAAAGGTATTTTAGGATCTTTCACTTTCATAGTTTTATCTTCCATCACCTATTTCCCCACCTTTGACTACAATTCCTTGCAGTTTTATGCCTTATAAAAATTGTAAGCACCTTGGGGCGCAAATAAGTCAGTTTAATTTGTCTATAGAGTACCATTCTTTCCAAAGGCACTGAATGAATAATATATGATAATTTATAAAGAAAGTATTTGCAAGTCAGAAGACTTGACAGTAGGCCAGTGAATCAAAAAGGAAGCAAAATTTAGAAGGCCTTTCTTCTTCAAGCCAAGCTAAGTCTTTTTGGCCTAAACATTTTGTTGTTCTTGTGTTAAGTATTCTGTGTGAGAAAAGTATCCTTTGGCAAAGGAGTGCCTCCTACAATGGAAAAGTTATCATCTAGGCTTACACTTACATTTGTGAACACTGTGTAGAGCACAAGTGGGCTAGTGAGTGTGTTTTATTCTTCAGAAAGATATCTAAAATTAAACTGCAGTCACATTTAAACTGGAAAAGAAATGGAAAGAATGAGAAAGAGCAATGTAATGACACGAAATCTTTTTGCTTACTTTTGCTAGGAAAAATGGTTACAGTTAATGTGGTGTGTATTTTAAACACTCCTCAAGTACCTATTTATCTAGTCTATGTTCAAAACAATCTGCTAAAATACATTCACTCAGCACTGCATCAACATTAACATGCTGCTCGTAGACTCTTCCTATTCTTCTGACTGTATTTCACTAGACAACTATTTTTTCAAGTATGACAGGACAGAGTTCTCCCACATTTCTTCAAAAAGCATCAGATTTTTTGTGGAGACRATATGTGTAGTTCATGCTCAAAAGATATCATGCACCTGGAAAGCATGTCCCATTGAACTGATGAGTCACATGAAGGGGCCGTTTGTCCTAGATTTTTGGACACCTGGTAATTTGGTCAGAGCTATAAGTTCTGATTTTAAGTTCTTTAGGTCAAAAATCTGACATTTTAATTTGTTAAGATAGCATCTTTCTTTCCTAAGGCAAGGTGTGAATAATATATGACAATTTAAAAAAGACCTGTTTGCTACTGTCAGCACYCCTGCAAAACCACTACATTCTCAGACAAATAACTGGAATACTCATAATGCACTCAGGCTAYATTTTTAGGTGCAAGAGAAGGACATATCCTCAGAAAGCTAAACTTACTACAACAAAAATATTCAGTGTTCRACTAAATATTCAGTCTCAGGTTACTTTGTACTCTAATGCCATAGCTTGTATTCTACAGGTAAATAACTGCAGTTTTCTTCATTTCTTATAAAGTGCCTAAATCCTATTGAAAGCAGGGAGTTATATATCTAAATACTTTCCTAGATTCAGAGCTAGTCCTCCTAATTGAAAAGAAAACTATGAAAATAAAACCCAAGCTCAAAAAATAAACCAAAACAAAGAGAAAAAACAGAGAACAAAATGCATATCAAATGATGTCTTTTTTAAAAAAACAACACAGATTATTAATCATCTTCAGTTTTTACATTTCTTCRCTATCCATCACCCCATTACTTAAAAGTACACTGTCAGAAACAGTCATGAAGATGGCATTTTGTTGTATCTTTTATAATGCACCAATAATACTGTAATTAGTAGAAAGCAGATACCAAAGCAACATGTCTTATGGGTCTGTATGCTTGTGTCTTCTAGTGCACTGTTATTTTCTAGAGTGAGGAATTATTGACCTTAGAACAASGGTGCGTGTGTGACCAGGCTGTGCTAACAAAACGTTAACCATATTATCAGAAAACTGCAGCTTGGAGTCTGTCAAAGAAAAAACAGGGAATTGTAACAGAGTTCCCCATAAGTATAAGCATATAATAATAGCAGAGGCCTTTAAAATGTGAGCAAAGGATGATACCACAGACCCCAGAGCAATAAGCAAATTAACAATGGTCAGTTGCTGGTCACTGAAGGAAGATAACTTCTGGAGCTGTGYAAAATGAATCTTTAAGGATAGCACAAAACCAAGAACGAGTATCCAGCATATGCCATGCATACTATATATAGCAAATTTGGATATAAAGTGAATTCTGAATACAAAATAAAGACTGGTGCGTATTAGAAAACCTATAAAAAAATAGACCCAGACAGACCCTAGAGTCGGTAGGAAAAAATCTTTATCATCGTCATCATCATTAATCTCCTAGCAGTCATCATCATTAATCTCCTAGCAAAGAGGAATAAGAAACTTTCAAAAATAACATCATGCTTCTGGTGAAAAGCTTTGGATGCTGATTAATCACCAGGAAACCTTCCTCTCTTCTTCTTAAGGAGCACAGGAAGCATAGCATCAGAGAAACAGGTAGATATTAAAAGCGTGTGTATATCAGTTTTACCTGTATAACTTCATTAATGAACATAATAACAGGATAATTTGGATTGTATGTGTTAGTATCATYGCAATGATACTAACTACTAATAATAAATGTTTGGTTAGACTGTAAAAGCTTCAACTTCATTTTTTACTTCATACAGAAAGTGCATTTCTTTATCCCAAATAAATTGCACAGGTATTTGGACTGGCTGTTAAATCTGGATGCACCAATGTTTAGATCATCTCTGTTTATGAACAGTCTCTGTTTTCATTATAATCCTTCAGAAAGGCTTGGATATCTTGTGTCATGCCTGGGGTTGTTTACGGTATTCTCAGAGCTGGATGTATCAGTATTTGGATGAAACATAGGAGAACAAAGAATTAGAATATATTTTCTAAAATGACCTCTTTATTTAACTTTCTTTTAGCAGTAGGCAGGCAGATATCCATTTTCTTGCACTTTCAGACTTTCACCAAAACCTTTGTAAACCTGGCATCTAATCACTAAAAGATGAGAAACTTATTGTTTCAAGACATAAAAAGAAACACTGGTGCTTCCTTTGCATAAGATCATTCTCCAGAATTTCCAAAGGACAGAATTTCCAGAGAAAAAGGCATGTCTATATCCATCGATAAAAAACAGAAGTATCTCCAGTTAAACTTGCATACAATCTCTACCCAGAATTCCAAGAGTAACTGGCAGAGGACTGAAAAGTATTCCTACTTTTAGGTAAGATATACATATAGGAAGTATCTAGAAACTGTGTGTTACTATTTTATCTTTTAAAAAAAAGAATTGTTATAAGGCATTTCTCAGTCAARACACTGCATACGATGCTCCTTGTTGAAGATGTAGTTGACAGCATCAAGAACCAGAGGAGCAAGGCTCCATGTACCAACTCTCCAAATAAAGTTCAAATCACTTGACCTGGATTAAATAATGGCATTATTTAACTGAACTGGACCAAGAAGCACTTTCCAAAGGAGGGCGCACCGGCCTACCCGCCAGTACGTCTCACTGGCACGGGTTTGTGTCACAGCTGGCAAATATGAAGAGAGAGAGTAATGTGGCAAAGGAACCTGCACACACACCGGGCAAGTCACGCTGACGGGCTGAGAACCCAGCTCTCGGTGATTATTGCTGAGGTCGCTGTAAGGGAAGTATTTTACTGTCGTTCCTAATGACACATTTCTGAGGTACGTTACCGAGCGATGCAGCACACCTTGACTCYCTAAGAATTATTTCCTTGCTTCGTGTGCAAGTTTAATAGTTGTGATCGGACAAATAAGGCAAATGTCCAGGGCAGGTGYTTAGTATTTCTGAGCAAAGACTTGAGGATGGTTAGTTATTGCTCAGCTGGAACACAGTCTGAATGTATTCCATCATACTGTAGGCTAATATAGAAGTTTCAATTGCACAATCAATGGGTTACAGCAGTAAATTATTTTAATATTCTTATTAAAATTCCCTGTTTTCACATACATATAACTAGCTGGAAAGTTCTGCTTTTTGACTCAAATTTTCTATGCTGGATCTCAGCCCAAAGGTGAATAATTTTAATTTCCTTTTTGGTAAATGTGAGCAAAATCAGTTCATTTCTTTTACCTATGCAAGACTTAAAAAAAAAAAAAAAAAAAAAAAAGGAGTTCTGTATAAAGAAGTTAGATGTGTTATGTATGCAAAAGAAAGCTGTAACTTACCAGGTTGATACAGAGGATCAGTCTCTGGATTAGTCTCCAGGCTAATTTGCAAAAATGAAATATTAACAAAATAARAGTAAAAATCTTCTGAAAACACTTATGCAGTATGTTAGTCACTTGTTGCAAACTTATTTGTTAATTCTGACTTTGTCGATTTTAGCTTATAATTATGTTACTATTTATCTGTATCCAAAATCAGATATAGCAGTATCTTGGTACCTCTATTTCAGCAACGTGTTTTCTGTTTCATAATGACAATAATGTATGTCCTAAGTAAACTGATTTTCAATAATAGTCTTAGTGTTCTAAGTTCAACTGCTCTTTCCTCCTTGAGAAAAATAATTCTGAGATTCAGAAGGCTTTCTATCCTTTAGAGAGTGTTGGTGACTACTTCCAGGCACCACTGTGGCCTTTCCTCATAACTAGAATTGTTAAATTCCACTACAGCACTATGGGTTCAGGCAACTGCAAAGATCTAAAGAAATTATTTGCTGCTGTAAGTAGAAAATTAGCTTCTCATTCAAATGAGGAGGTAAGGAATTAAAAGGGATGATTCTCACCATCTTTTTCAGACACACAATTAAGATGCAGAGCAGTGGCAWCTGAAAAGCCAAGATTCTTTCACAACCAACAGAGCAGTGAAGTTTGACACCTAAAATTAAAATATATGAATAACTGGTAGACAGAGAGCAATTTATCTGAGAACAACATGTGCACAGACTTGTCCAAAGTCTCRTAGGAAGTCAGTGGACTACAGAAATCTCACCAACATGCCTTACACTCTAACCAAAGGGTTTAGTGGATCATCCCAGATCCTTTATTATCTGCCCCAACTACTAGTTCCTTCTCCAGCTCTACAAGACATCACTTAGGCAGGCAAATGTGACTGCTGTTTCTTCTCTTAAAGATTTACAGTGACAGTAGCCTGGTGCAGTTGGCCATTCTGGTCACTATTGAAAGRATATTCTTACCTTCTCTTCTGCTCAATCATTATGCTTCCCATTTCTTTTAAATAGATTGGGTCCCAAAACTTTGCCCCAGGTCTTCTGTGAAGAGGTTAATAACAGTCTTAGGCACGCTTGTTTTTTTATATATTTTTTATTATGTAATATCTGGCATATGCAATATGCCAAAAGGCATATTTATGCCAAAAGGAATGACAAAAGGCTACAATTATTCCTAAAAATCACAACCGTAAATGTGTCTCCACAGAGAAATTTACTACCTACAATGTTCATTTCCTCCGTAACACATAACCTCAGGATCTATCTTTTTATCTTTTTTTACAGRTATTTGCAGGATTGAATGAACAAACCTTAAGGTGACACGAGTAAAAAGCATCATGGGATAAAACGGAAATGYCCAACCAGCTAAGTATTTAGACAGATGTAAGAAAGGAAACACGTTTTAGTCTTATAGAAGGCACCTGAGAAAAAACTTTATACTTGAGTCAACATTGTAAAACAAGTTTCAAATCCTGCTAAAAATCACTTCACCATTTTTTTTCAAAATTGTCTTACCTCACAATCATCTGTTAATTCATACTTGAACGTCTTCATTTCATTTACATAACATAAGCCTTGTCACAGTTTGAAGTCACCTAAAATAGTTATTATGTCTTTGGGCAAAAATAGGCAGACAGCAGCAAAAAGAAAAGACTGTGCTCATTTAGATCTCCTACGGAGACAGAGATTATATGTCTGGTTTCCTAAATATCCAAAGTGAGACTAGATTAAAGCAGTGGTGTTCTGAGACCTCCCTAATTTTTCCTGATGCCTTCCAACTTACTTTTATAATATCAATTCTGAATTTACCCCAATGAGTTTAATTTCACTTACTGTCACTATGGTTGGTAGAAGTAGGCCTAAGCACTCACATTCTTGAATGCTCTATTTCTGACAATAACTTTYCCAAGGTCATGCATTATAAGTGTAGCTTCCTAAGTGGATTCTAATTTTGCATTCGTTGATTTCATGTTGTTCATACAGCGGTCTGCAGTCAAATGACCCAAAATAGATCTACCTATAATTATAGACACTTTAGAGAAAGCTGGCCTTAGTCACTCTCTTTTCCCAGAAGTAAAGTGTGTCTAATAATTCTTGCCCTTCTCATAAAGGTATTGCTAGACTTAATTAATTAACGTTTCTAAAGCACTTTGAGATCTCTATAYTATTCAAAGAGTTCTACTAGTCCACTTCTCTTAGTGACTCARTACTGCCAGAAGCTGTATCTCCTGTCAATTATCAACAGGCAGGCAGCCAAAAGGGCAATGACAGGTATAGAATCTGTACTGGGAAAACTAGAACAAAAAAACCTATTGAAGAGTCCAGAGAAAGAGACATAAAAGGAGAGAAGACAAAAATGAGACAATGCGGGAGCTGAGCCCTTTCTCTCCTCCTCTTTCCCCCTACAGTTGGACCGTTCTCTACCACCTCTCCTCTTGCTTGCCCTTTATTGGGACATTTTAATCCATTTCCTTCCACTTKTTGCTGTAGAATGCTTTTAGAAGACTGGGGGAGGTGAGTAGGCTTCTATCACTTAGAATTACTTACRTTTTAATCTTAGTTTTACCACTTGCTTGCTGGAGGGGCTCATTTTCATTCCTAGTCTGCATTCACCCTGGCCAAATGCAAAGCTCATTGAAGTCAATGACAGCCTATCCCCTGATTATGAAGAATTRGGGCCCTGTGCACTCTGTGGTACTRCTAAAATTAATTTTATAATGTCTGTAGAACCCTTTGGAAAAATAGGAATAAATTGTTATCCAAGGAGAAACTGGCATTATTRTTTCCTGGAGAGCTGATTGCAGACTTGTTCTTTTGTCACCAAACTAGGCATGCAACTGAAATGCCAGTGCAGGGCGCTGTGCCAGCCCCAAAGCAGCAGAGGAAGAGTTGTGATCCCATTTCAGTTAACAGGATTTAGGATTTGTTTCACCAAAATTACCTTGACAAATGCATTGTTTATGGAACACTGATTACATGTCCAACAGTAGACAAGACAGGTAGTAAGACAGTACTTATCCTACAGCACATATAAATGCCATTACTCTGAATGCAGCTCCCTGTGGCCAGATGCTGTACTTGGATGGAGTCTCACTGGGATTCTTTGTGGGTACAGCCAGAAATAGTGAGCTGCAAAATCACAATTTAGCTATCATCAGCTTTGCTGAAGGTAACTAGGAATGAATATCAAAGGTAAATGGTACATTGCATCACTGATGAGGAAGTTGTAGTCCATTCTATAACCTGTAAACACAATAGGGTAGTACTATGCTAGCTTTTGCCTGAAACATAATCATTCATCACTTTGTGGTACAGGTGCATGGTTGCATGTCCTCAGCTACCCTAAAAAGAATTTCAAATGGCTACTGGAACAGCGAAATTTCACAGACCACATCCACATACTTGTTGAATCAGCAGCCACCGCAGCAGGGTCCCAATTCTCTTAGCCAATAGACTTCGCTCTTATAGAAGTAACACTACATTTCTCTGCAAAATCAGGTGCTAACACTGTCTTTTGYTGCTAGCCCTCCATGGGGCTTCTCAAAGGCTGCCAGGAAGCAGACTAGGAAGGACAGCTGCCTGCCTACCTGCCCAGGAAAGTGAGCATCACAGGTTCCCCTGCTGRTTTAGACTTGTGCATTGCAAGGAGAATAGCAGAAGTGATCGTCACCTCCTCTAAATACCTCAAACATTATAGCATGGATTATTTGGTCTCGACAGACTTCAAAAGGCCTATGTCATCTGTCAGAAGCAGCTTCATCCTTCCCCATGTGCCAAGCAGTACTGTTGTTTTGTAATGAACAGCTTCCATCAGAGCGCGTAATTTCTCATCCTGCCTGACTCTGCTGATCATTCYTGTAATTAAGTCTCTTTTGATTCTCTTTGGCAGCGCACCATCTGCACAAGAAGGCACACCTGGAAAGCGGTTTTCCTCTGGTTTTGCTATCCTTGATTAAACTCTGTTTTAAAGCAGAGAACCTTAATCAAAAGAATTGCCTGACTAGAGGTAGCTGTGCCTGTCTCACTTTTGTCACAGATTCCCTCCACAGGCTGCAGGATTTGGATTTGCATAACAATTTCCTAAAAAGGGTCCACGATGAACAGGTAATATTTTCAGAGGATTTCATCCCGAAGAAAAAATCCAATAGAATGAATTAAAGAACAAAATAATAGGATTCTATAGAAATTTCATAGGTTTCTATAGTAATTACTATAAAATTTGATAGAATTTATTAGAAAACTATCTGCTTTTTACAGTATGCTTTTATAACTTTTGAAAGAATCTCATTCCCRAATGAGTTCAAGAAAATATAAAGAGAAATATCTATCTTTTAATGAAGAGCAATTTTGAAGTGATGCTAGCCCCAGAAGTTTTAGGAACTGGAGGGCAGTCTATGCTACACCTCTCATGAGGCACAGCACGGCTGACGCAGCATGAGAAAAAAAGGGATAGGGATTTTTATACTCAACTGTCTATGATGGGGTAGGGTCAGGGAAGGGATGATCAACAGAACTTCTATTGAGCTAATTCTAGGTTGAATTAGATGCCAGAAAGCAGATCCATGTGGRCTCAGATATATGCATGAAGTATGCCTGTGTCCTGGACAAGTTCCAGTGCCTTGTTCCAGCCCATTCCTGAATAAAACTAGCCCTCACTGGCAGCCTAATGTTGAGCCCCATGCTGGTGCTCCTAACTTATTATATGTCTCTGATGGCTTCTGGTAGACTGCAGCAAAGCCCTGTATCCCTGTACCTGTTAGCAAAACGACAAGCTGCTTCCTGCCTCTGATCTCCCAGCATGACCTCTGCACCATGTAGAAAAGTCAAGGAATTTTATGTTTGCCCTGCAAGAACATTTTTCCCAGGTCACTTACAGTACCCAAAAGTAACTAGATAGAAAGACTGAGACAGGAGCCAACAAATACAATAATTAAAAAAGAAAAAAAAAAAGTTTCTGATGCGATCAAAATACAGAGAAAGGAGTGTTTTCTAAGTCTGCAAATAGTTGGTGCCAACCGGTATGAGCTGCTTAACAGCAGTGATACACCTTTAGAAAGCAACAATAAAAAAAACACTTAGTTTACTAAATAACATACTTTTTCATCCTGGATGAAAGGCTGCTTCTTATCACACAGATATCAAGGTGAGCCACCTAATGGTGCTAATTTCAAACCCTGCTGCTATAATGTTTAGTGTATGGGATAAAAAATTACAATGGGCTAAGAACAGTTAGTGGTACATTTAAAAGAGGAATAATACTGAAATGCCAATTTATTAGCTTCTGAAACATGTGTAAGAATTTTTATAAAACACTTGCTAAGACCTGGCAAGAATCTACAACACTGATAGCTTGGGCCTGGCAAGGCTGAGAAAGGTAAGCACCAGCAAGACCTGTCAYGTTCTCAGTTGGAGTTACGCCGTTYRCATAATCTGTAGTTCACTTTTATAGCAGTGTGGGCTGATCTTTATTTTTCCCTCTTTGTATCCTTTCTCTGCATTACCTCTTCACTCATCAAACATGTTTCAACTGAAGCTTTCTTTCCTCAGTTTATATCTTAGAAAATTCACCTGTAACAAGCACAATTAGATCTCCAGTTCCCRCTTTTACTTCTGACACTATTTCTTTTCTTCACCGCTTCCTGGGCTAAACCTYAGTAAATTCTTTTCCTTCTTACTCTTACATAAGCAGAACGACCTGCTCACTAACAAGTTGCTTTTTCCAGTATCTTCCCTCTATAGACTCTATAGAAGAAAAAGAAGTAAATACTGCTTTCCCAATACTGACTCACATGATTATTCTTTTTATATGGCCCGCACAAGCTGGACTTACTTGTGAAATGTATCACTACTTCACTAAAAGCATCAAAACAGTTCCCCTGGATTGAAAAACTGCCATGACACCGGCAATTCTAGTACCATGTCTTCTAAACCTGCTATGAAACAGTACAGGAGAGAAAACATTGCTAACTAGCAAATGGGAAAATCGTCTTAAATACGTCAACCTTTACATATTATTGAAACATAAATAGTATAGACACCACAGATATTAGCTGCTGTGAAGGACTTTCACACTAAAAAGCTTCTTAAAAGGCCATCTTCCAGGAGTTATTCTAAGACACCGTCCTCCTGTTTCCCCAGCAGACTGCTCCAGCCAATATGGAGCACCATTACTGCTGGGCCTTCTCATGGGAGGATACATTCTTTATCCATTCTTTATCCATTCTTTATCCACAGCAATTTTTCCTAACAAAAGGGCACATTATTTGTAACATAGTGGACTATATTTATGCATGAAAGGGGCTGAAGTGAATCTACTTTTACTTTATGCAATATTAGGCTGTACTCACAGTGGCACCAGTATAAAAGCAGATACATCAACTGAAATGAGTTACTGGTTCACACTTTGTGACTGGTGCAAGTACAAGTAGTGGGATGCACCCACAAAGGAAGATATATAAGTTTAAATGCTTAAAAATACATTTTTATCTGTGAGCCAATAATCTTAACTCCACAACAGAGGATGGAGATCCAGTCAATGCATTTAGCAAAGCCTGAACAGTAACTCAGTTCACCCTAACACAGTCAGCAAGGCTCGATTTATTTGCCAAGTGCATATTGTCATGTCCTGCAATATAAGGAACATGCAAGCGTATATAACCGACATAAGGAGACAGAAACTTTTATGACAGGTTGGAGCCTGGCTGGAGGTTAGACTATACTAAACCACCCATATATCACACAATTTTATACAATGCATCTGTGGAATAGATTCAGAGAACAAGACAGTCACACAAGTACTCAACCAGTATTCACCTGCATAATGACGTGTTTGAAACAAATAGAAGAGGTCATAATGGATCCCCTCAAACATGCATGAGTTTCAGAGGAAATAGTTCAACACTATAGTTTTGCCAGCAAATTTTATTGGACACTATTTTTCTCTATTTCACGTTTCGTTTCATAGGATATTGATTCCCAACTTGGCATTTGCTGCATGAACACTTGGCTCACAGAGTTAAGAAAACAACTTAACTAGGAGGAGAGATATGCAAAATTAAAGGTTATTTATATTATCACTAGCAAGTCACTTAAATGCTTAAAAAACTATTGAAACTTACCTGAATCACAGAAATTCTTAATGCTACATCCAAAAATGTGACTAGACTCTTGCTTCATTACAGGAATATTACTAATTTTGATAATATAAGATCTGAAAAAACTCAGCATCTTTATTCACTGTGCTGTTGATAGAAGGAAGAAGGAAAGGCAGGAAGCATCTAATTATTTCCCTCACCAACATGGTTTTCAAATTTGGTGGCTGAGCAATTGGAGCTGAAGAAGATACAGCGAGAAATCTATGGAACTAGGACTATTGACATTGAAACTATGTGATGGTGATCACGTACCATAAACTCCTCTAGAAATGTAGCTTGCTTCCTTCCCCATCCTCCAAGAAAAAAGTAAAACACAAAAAGTTGTTGTACTTTTTGCATGAGTTTTCGTGAGATTTTCAATGAAAACTTAAAAGAAAGTGCTGAGGATGGTGAAGAGATGGTTTGAGTTTCACCATCCAAAACACCACAAAATAAAAGGAGACCTTAGCTTTTGTAAGCCAGTCTGATAATGGTCCACAAAGACCGAATCTTTTCTTTTTCCCTCTGGAATCCATTAGTCTTCAAAAAGTTTCATATTCAGCTCAGTCTAATTAGACAAATACTTAAGTCTCTGGTCATGTCTTGAGGTAGGAGTTTTCAATTAAAATTTGAGTCTTATTTTCTTCAGTTCATTTCCCCACTCCTGGCATAAGGTTATCCCCTGCTGATTTTGTCACAGTTCTAAGTGCAGTTCTTATTACAATTACAGTCCTGGTATCCAACCTGGTTTCCTAAGGAGAAGTTGCATGTGAGATAAAGCCACCAGATATGGGTCGGGTTATTTGGCTGCCATTCCCTAATACCTTCTTAATTCATCGATCAACTTCAACCAAATTTGAAAAAAAAAAAAAAAAAAAAAAAAAAAAAAAAAAAAAAAAAAAAAAAAAAAAAAAAAAAAAAAAAGATTTAATGATTAGTTCTACAAAAAAAGAGGTAGGTAGACATGAAACAATCTTTGTGAAGTCCCAATCAGAAAAGAAGCTTCAGTGAAGAGCTTCTTTGTAATCATCAAAGGCTATATTTATGTTAGCAGGTAGTATAGCTCCATAAGAGCTAAGAATTGGTGCAGTATTTTGGTCCTGTGAGCTAAGTGCTATTAGCAGCAAAAGAAATTAGATGCAGTCCTGCATCACACGTTTTGGTTCTATTTTATCCAAAAGGAATGAAGTTCACATGCTCTACAATGCAAACCAAAGCACGGCAAGTGAGAATAATTGTAAAATTAGCTTCAAAAGCTCCTGGTCCCACAGTACTAACATGAATTTATCCAGGGAATCTTATCACAGACACAAACCATAGGAGGACAATCTTTTCGTTCGGTTGCTGTCTGTGCTTTTGTAGCATTCAATGGTTTTGTGAGACACTAGACTACAAGTGATCGTCTCCTTCCACTATTTCTTGCTAAATTCTTAGGGATGAACAGAAAGTCACAGGCCACAGAAGCAGTGAGGTACCAATGGAGTATCTCACTGGAGAGGTTGCTGAGGCCTTCTGCAAAAAAAATCCRTTTACCAGGACATAAGAATGGAACTAGACAGTGCAGGGCACCATCTGGAATAATAAATACATAGACAGAGATACTAACTTGCCATGCTTTTTCCGTCAAACAAAGTGGCACATGAAAACAGCAGAACAATGCACATACTGTTCTTAAAGCAGGACTGTTGGGAAAATGAATTAATAGAGCAAGGAACTGGATATTCAATACATATTCAGAATTGTGGAAATTTATCCCAAAGCCCCAAACATTTAGAAGAGTGATGTCAATATAAAGCCTCATTGGGTTACTGAGAAGAAGGCTATGATAGTAATAAACTGTGCAATGGTGGCAGTTTGGCGTCATCCTTATACAGAGACAAAGTGAAAAATTAGTGATTTGCTTGTACTTTTCCAACCTTGAGATACTGATTTAGTATCAAGTATCTACTAAGATATGACATTCATACTTTTAAAAGGTTAATGTCAATGGTATTGGCCACTTAATTGGCCTAGCTTCCCCGCTATGTCCACTGTCCCTCTAAAGAAGATAAGGTAAATGACTATGCCTTGCAGTTAAATGGTCAGGCGAGACACAAAACAATTTCCAGCAAATAGCCACTTATACTAGAGAAAAAACAAGAGAGAAGCTAGGGAGACAGACTGAYAGCTCAAAGGCTCATCAAAGAATGAACTTTAGCATATGGCAGTAAGCTGGAGGAAGCCGTGAGTTAAAATAGTAAAGACTGCTATCAATTTTGGGACTGCTTTTACATATTTTGTTGTTGTTATTTCTTACGGTAAATAGAAGGTGTTGTTTTTTCTTTGCAGATTTCACCTTCATTGGCAATGCAATGTGAGTGACATTATAAAGCCATAATATGAAAAAAAGCCAAGATGCATAGTGGATTAAACTTCAAAAAGATCATTAATACCTTAAGTAATCCTTGAATTAATGAGCCAAAGTCTGCACAAATCTTTTGTTGTTTCTTGTCCTGTTCTTTAATGCTGAATTGTTGGACAAGAAAGATTCATTTTCAAAGTGCAAATCACATGGAATGACTTTATCACGTTCCTTTCTCCTCAGTGCAGTCAGAAGCTAATGGCTTCTTCCATAATCTGCTTGGACTTGATAGTATGCTATTACACAAAAACTGAAAAGATCATATGAATATATACTTCATAATAAAGATACATTAATTATATTACAGTTATAATTAAGAGTAAAGAATGGTAATTCAAAAATAGTTTTAAAAACTAGCAGTAGGTTTTTTGGAATGCAAGAGAATGATTTCAATTGAATTTCAGCAAATACATAGATCATGTTACAGGAATCTTAAAAATATGTTGTAAGGCAACAAATACAAAGGTAGTTGTAATAACTCATGCATTAGATTAAGCTTCAAGTTGCATGAGATAGTATTTTTTATATACATAAAAATTAGAATCATATTCTAATTATAGTGTAACTACATTGCAGATAAAATATGCCTGGTAAAAGATTATACACCYGACTATTTGTATCACAGGTCTCAGTTTTGGCTATTTGTTTGGGGGGATATAATCCACATTTTCCAATTTCTTCTGCAACGTAAAAGAAGGAAGGGACCTTTTTTCACTTGTAGGTATGAGGAGAAATAAATAAAAACAACACAAATGAATAATGAATGTCAGACCAGTATTTTCATTTTCTTGATCTAAAGAAAGTTGAGGTTATCTTCCTTGATTTCAGAGATGTTAACAGAGAAGTACTCACTGCAACTAGTTGGAGGGTGAAAGCATTTTTCCCTTACTGTGACARCTTCCAGCTTTTCAGCCTAACAGTGAAACCAGCACCGAAGCTGCAGGTTTGATATCTTGAGACTACTGAATGGACAGAGAAAATTGACTTGATATGGTTTATTAGCAGCACTGAAGCAGCACAGTAAGCATTCATTTTATTCAACACAATAAGAAGATTTTTTTACATTTATTTGGTGGAGATATTATTTAAATCTCTCACTTACAGTGGCTTTTCCACAGTGACTACAAATGCTTTTGTGGGAAATTCCAACTATTTGAATAGGATGAAATAGTAGCAGAAGTGTGCAAAGAATATAAGCATCAGATCAGAAAGATGCTAGCAGTTATTCCTTTGGGGTTCAGACAGAACCAAAAAATCTGACATGCTACAATTTTTACTGTGGCTTTCCTCTGTGTGACAAGTAGTATGCAAAAAATAAGCAAGATTTTGGCACTGCATCTCAGTATTCAGTAGAATGGTTAGTTCCTTCCATTTCCATTAAAATTTGACTGTGGTGGGATTACATTGATTCATGCTACCTGAGGATAAAGTCCTTTAGAATTTAACAATTGTTAGCAATGTAAATTTTAAAGCTAGAAACTGTTAGTGCTGATTGGATAGACATGGATGGCTGACCTGCATTTCTTAACACATCATGGATTTTTGTTTTCTCTCTTTCTTTTTTCTGTTCTTTTTTCTTTTTTTTTTAGTAAAGATAGACTTTGATCTTTTTCTCAAGGCTTGTTTAATGCTGCTACAATAACTGCACCTCAGTAAACAAAGATGGAAAAAGAACAAAGTGAGCAGTGTCTCTGCTATGCCACAACGTGATGGAATCATTCTTTGTATGTGTCTACAGAGTGGAGATGATTAGGAATCTGCTATTTCATCCTTTGATCTAACTTGCTGTTATCCAATCACTGCAGGATTAATTATTTGGAGGTTTCTTGAAGACACTTTTCTTTTACACTTTCTTATGCTTCCATTATAAAATGTGRTGCCCCTACAATTATTTTCATTTTTTAGAATAAGAAATCTCAAAATCGTTGATTTCAAAATCATACCTTTTTGTCTAAATGTGAAAAAGTCTACAAAAATATATGTCTTTGTTCCCCATTTGAATTAGGACATAAAGCCACGTCATAATATATGTGTATGTGCTGTAATATACGTGTGCGTGTATGTGTATATATATATATATATATATACACACACATACATGTAAGTCAAATATTAGATTAGCTCTAAATAAAAATAATACTAAGATACCAAACCAGTGGAAAACAAAGGAACAAAATTAATGTTGCTTAATGGATCTGGATCCATACTCCTAAACTCACAAAATCACATAGAATCACAGAGTAATTTTGGTTAGAAGGGATGTCCTAATGTCATCTGGTCCAACTCTTCCTCAGAACAGGGACAACCTGGAAGTCAGCAGAACTTTAAAGTTAGATAAGGTTCCTGCAAGTCACATCCTCATAATATCATGCATGGAAATCAGGAAAAAAAAAAAAAAAAAAAAAAAAAGGTTGAGAGATTTATAAAGTAATCTACTCCATCCCCTTGTGCTGAGAGAGCATTAGCTATACCTAGGCTACTTCTAATCCATGGCTGTCTAACTTGTTCTTGGAAAATTCCCACACAAAGATTTCCACCACTTGTCTAGCTTCTGTCAATGCTTCTCTGTCCATACAATTACAAAGGAAAAAAAAATTCTATTATTTAAAATTAAGATTTTATTAGTCCTTGTYCTTCTCCCACAGTACACATAGAATGAACTCAGACATAAGAGATTTGTGCTTTCATTTTAAACAGCTCTTAAGGTCATACTAATTTCAGTAGGAATCCAACACCAACCTCYTTCAGTCCATTTACAATTGTAGCCAAATATATTAAAACAATAGTTACTGTAAAATCCAGCCTCAGAAACAGCACACGTAATGCTATTTTGTGAACACAGGAACTAATCTTTTATGCTTTTGTGCAAGTCATCCATATTTACATTACAACCTGTAATATTCAAGAAAGCTGACAGCTAGCCATTGACCCAAGAATTCCAACAGACCTGAAAGACAGAAAGAAGGATTAAAAAATGACTTTTTCCCCTGTGTTTCTTCCTTAATTCTTAGGACAGTTAGTAACAGACAGGGATCAATTAAAGGAATCCTCCARAATTTCCAGCTCACTTTTCAAAGCATAAATAAGGGTGAAGCAGAGTTCAGTAAATGGTTTCCAGCCCCTAAACTAGAACTCAGTTTTTAGTTTCAGAAGCAGAACAGAGAAACATTAAAAACCAGACTATAGATTCTTTCAAAAACTGTTTAAATAAGAATTTTAATATCTTAAAATTTATAAGAAAAATTATATAGGAAATTATATAGGAAAAATATAAAAAGGGAGCTTTTACTGTGTAGCATTATCTTTAGCACCCTGAAGGTCACATTTTGCACAACTGACTATTCAAACTGTAAGTTAAAATGCTGTAGTTGTGTCTGATAGCTCTCTGCAACAGGTTTATTCTGAATTAGCATACTTTCAAACATCTATTTTGCATATTCAGAAAGCTAGTGCTCATGACCCTGTAATTTTGCAGAGTCTTTTATTAAATGAATCACAAAAGATTGATTCTACTGTCTCATTAAAAAAAAAAAAAAAAAAAAAAAAAAAGCCTGTTTTCCCAGTGTGACATGAGAAGGCAATATCTGAAAAATGAAATTAATTTCTCCTTTCAACCACAAAAAATAGCACTCATGACCAGCCCAGATGCTTTTTTCCCTGTGAATCTTAACTTTTTAGATAAAATAAATTACATTTTTTTTAAAAAAAACACTTTGAATATATTTTTCTAGCAGTGCAGAATGCTCCACCGATCGCAACATTAAAAACCTCTTTTAGGACTTTGCCAAAGTATGTCCTCATTGATACCTAAACTGATCTTAATCCTTCAACAAAACTTTCCTTCGCTATTTCCTACTGGAATCCTGAGGCCTGGTCACAACTCTGTGCCACTGTAGTTTTACTAAAACACATCCTGTGTAGCTCTGATTCCCTGACTTCTTCACAACCATAATGCTCAAAAGAAGACTACTATGAGGCTTCGCATGCCCATGGGGCCTGAAATAGGAGCAGAGTCCTTCTCCTCAATGTTTTGGCAGCCTTCTACCTGTCATACAACGGCATCAGGGCAGATGGCACAGGGCTCTGCTGCRCAGAGCAATTTCCTCTTCTTTCTTAGGACAGTGGCAATATATCTTACTCTACAGAAATTTTCAGTTTAAGCTTGCCCWCAGATTATACTGTATTGTCCAGCTTTTTTAGAGCATGAACAGTCAAACTTCCCACAATTTTACATTTGAGTGTGAAACAGGTAAAACACTGAAGTATAGTCTTCTTTCATTTCTCGATTAAAGTAAAGGTGTTTGTGTACCTAACAAACTTGATCCAACATGAGCAAGCAAAGAAGAGCATTGAATTCTCCCCACTGCCTTCCAGCCTCAGAAAAGGACGTTCAACTGTTATTKCCTCGGCTTTCACGCACAGAATATTAATAAGCTGRGGCTTGCAGGTGTGCCACCATCTAATCTCAACACATACAAACATATACACTGTACAGAAATGTGCCTCAAGTCAGCCTTACCTTACTGATTAATTATACTCTCCTTTACCTCTGTATCTTCTCACTGATTTCAAGCTCCGTGGGTTTGATTTTTAGAAGTTTTATTCATTCCAAAGCTTTTTCAATGTATTCAACTCTGTAGCTTACCCACTGAAGCTTTGCGCTGTGCTGTTACTCCCTCACCTGCTTTTTCAGTTCATTGCAGGTTGCTCATCTTTTACCTCTGCCTTAACTGGAGTCTACTAGCAACCAGGCTAATGTATCCCATTGCTGTGACCACAAACTATAAACCAAATTGCTTTCAAATCATATAGACGCATTTTATTTGGATTTTTAAAGGAGATATATGTTATTAATGAAGCTTTCTGAACAATCAGAAGCAGRTTTAGCAAATGCTTGTTGCTTATGTAAAGACTTAAAATAAAGCTACTTGAAAATGTTTGATTTGTCTTTTTAAGTAGCTTTTAAAAAAGTATTTTAAGCATTCCTATGTTTCTAATCAAAACCGAAACATCAAGAGTTGTTAAAAAAAAGAAAAAGAAAAAAAAAGAAAGCAGAGAAAATTTCAAAGACTTTGTTCCTCAGCTTTTGTCAACAAATTTCATGGAAGTTAAAATTATTTCCAGAAAGATCCACCCATAAGTAACCAGGTGCTTACATTTTTTTATATTTGTAATTATCATTATGTACTACCATATTGCATGTATTCATAAAATCACTGCATGATCTGAGGAATGAAAGCTGCTTAGTCCTTTGAAGAGTTTCAAGTAATAAGGCATTTAATGAAAAAGCAGAGTAACGACAGCCCAACATTTAGTGCGAACACCAGACACGTGCTGTCCTCCACGGCAGACTTGGGTTAGAGGCGCAGTTCTTTGCCAATTACATTAATACAAAGTGAGTCAGATACTATTATTYTGAATACCATAGTCTAAAAACAAATGCTTTGTGATTTTCATTTATTGCTGGTTTACCAATAACACGGTAATACCTCACCACTGAAATGAGGACTGGAGTCAGCACAGAATGCATCTCCTTTAAAAGCTGTAATTTTGTTCCTTAATCCTGTATCCAGGGAATAGGGCAAGTTCTAATATTCAGCCTGCTATTTCACTTAGACTTTGTTGTTATAAATGTATTAACTTTTTCATAAAGCAATCTGTATTTCCAATTAATCAAGTGAGTTGTCTCTTTAAGATAGTAGCCTAGCAACTTCCCAGAAGCCAGAGGAAGTCCCAGTTGGTGCCGCAGACCGATATAATTATTATCTCAAGCCTGATCTAATCTGTGTGAGTGTTTCAAAGCATCCTTCTGATTAAAAGGGAGAGGGGAAAGAAGTTTGGTGGAAGCTAAAAAAACAGCTATATGTTCCTTAGTCGGTAAGTGTTCTTTAAGTGCATGTGAGCTAAAGAATTTTGCAGGGGGCAATTCATGTTTTTGTTTTTTATAAATTAATACAGATTTGTTTCTCATTTACTAATAGACCCAAACATGAAAATAATCATTGAATTTCCTCTCATTTGTTGTTTTGCTTTATTTCCAAACTAACCACTCGTTCATTGGAAACATGAAAATGTGCTTTCTAGGAGAGCTGAACTGAGTGTGAACCCACCAAAGTGGATTATGTTGACTGAATCTCAAGGCTTCTAGATTCCCAGTTCCATGCATGACAAAAGACTTGATGCTGGATATGACTAGTCTTCATGTCAGGCAGCCTGGAAATACTGGGCTTCACAGTKCTCCAGAGCAATTATCTCAAACCGATTGTTCACCCAGAGTTGCTTTTTTTAGAAATCTTGGCTGAAAACAGCGTTGTGGGCATCTTTGTATCAAAATAAGTAGGTTTCTGTTGAACCCTGTCTGTTTCTTAGCCAGAAAAAATATACATTTTCAAGAAACATTTTTGTTTTGTTTTCAGTGAATGAAGTTCATTTGTACTCCAAATGCTATAGCATTTTCCAAGATATTAGCTGAAGTGCAGTCACTGTAGTAATAGCCAGTGAATCAATTCCTGAATGGATTTAGCCAGCAGAGCGACTGTMCCTGAGAAGTATGAATTCTGCTGTGGAGGTATAATCCTATCTGTCACCAGTAGGCTACAATGGATCAGCRAGGACTGTCATTAAGAGAGGAAGCCAATTGGATTGTTAAATAGGAAAAAAGGAAAATCTAGCGGTAGAAATATTAAGGTCTCACTTTTCCATGCATATCATGCATATACATTTCATTCTTCATTATTATAGGACCTGAGATTCATGGTGGACAACAAGTTGCCCATGAGCCARCAATGTGCCCTCGAGGCCAAAAAGGCCAATGGTGTCTTGGGGTGCATTAGGAAGAGCATTGTCAGCAGGGAGGTGGTCCTCCCSCTCTACTCAGCCCTGGAGAGGCCACATCTGGAGCATCCAGTTCCAGTGTCCCCAGTATAACAGAGGTATGAAACTACTGCAGCAAGTCTAGCAAAAGGCTACTAAGATGATGAAGGAACTGGAGCATCTTTCATTTGAGGAAAGGCTGAGACAATTGGGACTATTCAGCCTGGAGAAGAGAAGGCTCAGAGGAGATCTTATCAATGTGTATAAGTATCTGAAGGGAGGGCATAAAGTGGTCAGACTCTTTTCAGCAGTGCCCAGTGCCAGGATGAGAGGCAGCAGACACAAACTGAAACACAGGAAGTTCCATCTGAGCATGAGGAAAAACTTCTTTACTGTGAGGGTGACTGAGCATGGGAACAGGTTGCCCAAAGAGGTTGTGAAGTCTCCATCTTTGGGGTACTCAAAAGCCATCTGGAAATAGTCCTGTGCAATGTGTTCTAGATGACGCTGCTTGARCAGGGTGGGGGAGGGACTAGATGATATCCAGACATTGCTTCCAGCCTCAACCATTTTACGATTTGTAAACTTTTCTTACAAACTTAAAATTCTTCTGCTTTCTCCTCTCTTTCTAAAATATAGTGTTATATAATACAGTGAACAACAGTAAATATGCTTCTTCCTTCTAGGAGAACAATTACTGCTAGCAGGTAATAGTCAAAAATGCACAAGAAAAGCYTCTCTGCCTTCCTGCGGCTTCCTATGAATATGAGCCTAAAGCTTTGTAGCATCCTMAGGAAGATGGGTGTAATCTATTGCTGTACAGACTATTCAAAGGATAACAGTTGGGGAGAGTTTTCTTATTTTTTCAGTTTGTTTTCTCTGAGCATTTGAACAATGGTCAAAACTCTCAAGCTACGCTAGGCTTATTTTAAACTTTCAATTGAACTTCAGTTTACAGGGACTAACATGAAGAAGGGTTGTCTCTCATGCAAAGTTACTTTTGTGTTCGCCTGAATATTCAGCTAAGCAATATCTGAAAGCTTTTCTGAAATCTACTTGTATTCGTTACCAGAGAAGCAGAACAATTCTGATTTAAATTGTTTGAAAGGATTTMATTCAAATCAATATATATTGCTTCAGGGCTTTCTGTCTGGGGTCAGGGACAAAGGCTGTTTTAAGCAATAGTTACTATACAACAGGGACAGAACCCCTGACTGTTGAGAGGCTTAGATAACTGGTTCAGACAATCACATAAAAYTTAGATCATTTACGTGAAGCTGAGGATGTTTTTATTCTTTCGGCACAACCTATGAAAATGTCCTCCTGCTACACAGTCCTTTATTCAGTCACAGAGGTTATAATCAGTAACTGAACATTTTTTTCATTCTTGTAARCAATAAAGTTAATTTTTTTCAAAAAAAAGTTCAGTAGCTTTGTTTATCAAAAGGGCTAGCTGAAAGGTCAAACTCTAAAAATCCCATATTTGACCAGCTATAGTATGGACACTACATCTTGTTACTTACCTCTTMGTGTGTTCTCTCTACCTTCCATATCTCCTAAGAAGCTGTTACAGCGCTAAAGACCTATGTAGTGTTCAATGAGCCAAAAAGCAGGTTTTCATGTCACTTTTAAAGCATTTCTTCAGAAATGCTAAAAAAGGCTCAATGTTCTCACTGCAAAGACAGTTCTCTCAAACTGTAAATAGTCAATGATCGTTTCAGATCCTAAAGCATGAGGTTTTGTAAGTGGTAGAAAACAGCAATATTTGAAAAAGAACTGGGTTAAATCGAARGGGAAGAGGGAAAGAAGGGAGGCAGATAAAATGTTTTCCTACCTGCTGTCTTCACCTTTGCAGCTCACTTTCCAACCTAAGACTAAGAGTTCTGCAGTTAGAAGGCTTCCAAGTTTCTACTCGGATGTTTGAAAAATGGGCAGACAATTGGACAAAGATCAGCACATGTGACATAGAAGAACTATATCAGTCTTGGCATATTTGGTCTACTATTTGCGTACATGCTATAGGAATAAGATAGTATTGATTCTACAGAATTAAATTAGCCTGTATGGGCAAAGCATAGCATGGTCTTCTGATTATATCTAAATAAATGCAGATGTCATGGCTTTTATATAAGGTTCTAATACTTTCTAAAATCATCTTAGTGTGTCAGTCTCAATCATATCTACTAGCAGTGAGAAACTTACGTTAAACAGCATGGAGGTGGCAGGGAGATGTAAGGAAGAATTTTCTCAGTTTTGAGTACCTGTCTTCCAACTGCACTACACCTCCCATTTGTGGTTTTGTTTTATAAGACAAATTAAACAGTAGGTTTAAGAAAACAAAGGATCTCAACCTTGTATTGTGAATAGTACTGAATCCCTCACACCTGAACTGAGTCAATGGAGATGCAAGACAGCCGCTGTCCTTGCAAGCTAGGAGATACTCCAGCAGCCTCTGCATAATTGCTGTACCTGATGGTACCTTTCTTCTGATACTCAAAGGTCTGTTTTCTGGTCAGTATCATCTGTCGCATAGCATGTGACATAAGTTTATCAGCATTTTCACACATTTCTACCAGTTTCCAGATGTCCTGCAGCCCAGGCTGCCATAAGTCTGGAAATCTCAAAAAGCAAATACAAACAATCTGCATCCAAGTAGTCCAACTAATTAAATTGTGAATCCRTGCTACACAGCTGACACAACATATTTACTGAACCTGAGCAGATGAAAAGGCATATAGACAGTATGTCCAAGCTATCACTGGTCTGTATCACAGGGAGCTAATTGTCTTTACTGAGACCTTAAAGGGATGTCGTCTGAATAACGCATCCATAGGACAATAATGGAATTGTCCTTGGAATGTAATCTGCAGCTCTTGAATATCTGATTACAATTTCAGATAATAACTGATCTGAAATGTACTCCAGAATAGCCCAAATTTTCATGCTGTGTGGCCATTTACAAATTTCACAGTAACTATCAGCACAATATATCTACTTTGCTTTCCAAAAGAATTTTTAAAAGAATGCCAGAATTGGTTCTAACACTATGGTTTGAAAGCTATGCTAACGGGTTCGCATTAGTCAGTCCATAGATGTGCTGCTATTACTATATTTGCAATTAAAATTTTGATAACTAAGAACTCACAAGAGTGTAAAGGGTTGACAGTGGTCTGTAGCTCTTGACTAGTAGATCTAGTTAAGGAACTACTGACTTGGAAACTGAGCTTCTTTACTATCTAAAATGACTGTTTTTCAGGTTGGGCTTAAAACATTGACAGGTAAATATGGTAGGCATTCTCCTTCAGTTCAGCAGATATTTAGAAGACTTTCATCTGGTGGAAGCTGATATTTCAGCATTTTATCAGAACACCATGTTCAGTAAATGTACTTCTAAAAGGGTAAGTTACATTATAAGTGCAATGGTGACAGCAAAACCAGTCCCTCGGGTTGCTGGGAGGGGGAAATTCTCGCCTAAAGCATGTTCGGACTAATCAAGAATTCTTAAAGACTATAGAAGCTATATTTTTATTCTTTTCTCTTTTTTTATATATATTTTTTTTAAGCTAGGCTACTGTTGAATCATTATAATAAAAATAAACATCCCTGTGCTTGTATCCACAGACTCAGAAAGTGATAAGGGTTGTTAAATGGAGTTGGTGCTAGTATCGATCGCTCATTGCTTAAAACAGAACTTGCGGGTTAATCAGATCTGCAAGTGTATTTCTCATTATTTATATTGCTGAAGAGGATTAAATATTAGGAGGTAAAGACCAAGGTTTGCTTTGCCAGATAAATAAAAATCAATTTGTTGCTGTTAGTAAATGTGTTAAACATAGCAAGGCAACAAATCCTGCAGCTCTCTTGAGGATGATTTTTCAAGACAGAGTAGCCTCTGAAAGGCAGTAAAAACATGGCTGTGCACAAGGAACTATGTAGGAGGTATTGCTCACTCCCTCTTCTGGTTAATTCTTCTGTTAACCTCATTTCCAAATCTGATTTTTCATGTAATGCATGATATTAATCTCCACAGGGGATGGACAATTACACACAGCTGTTTCTTCTTTTAATCTTGTTTCCAATTCATGGCTTGGACATTTCTTATGCAAATTGTTTGTTTTCATGACATTCAGGTTCCTTAAAAGATCTGGAGACAGCTAATGAGGCTGGATGTAGGTCTTGATGAGTTTCTATAATGGTGAACACCTTCACCACATATTGTTTTGCAGCTGCACTAGCAAATTCCATATCTTTGAGTGTTCACATCCCTCTGACTACTTGCAACATGGACTGCTGTATCTCTATCTGCCAAAGTTTCTTGGCAAACTTTTTTGCCAAGTTCCAACAGCTGTGGCATCTGGTACCACAGTCAATAGCAATATCTCCTCACTTTGTACCAGGCTGCAAAGTACGTGGATTTACAGACTGGGGAAAGTTGAACCTGATGTGAGTCAAAGATATAAGTGAAATGGTATTTCATGTTTCTTTTTTAAGTTTATTTACTCTAAAAATGTCCTGCTACTTAATGCTGKATTCATTTTTTCCTCTTATAGTCTGTCTTCCCAGACTGGCATGCCATCGATATTCATGATTTATATGAGGGTAGGTTCTTCCTCATGTGGTGAGAGATATCTCTCCACTAAGGGGTGCACAACATTCCTATGCCTGCATAACAGCAGAACAGGTTTTTATCTCATTCAATTGCCTGATAGACAATGCAAGTCAGAGAGCATATCTTATCAGCGTTATGTTTGTTTACTTCTATGTGTCCATACACTGTATAAATCTCTGAGTCTATTTGGCTGAGATTAGAATGGAAGAATCGACAAAGTGACACGGGTGAAATGCAGTTTGCACTTTGATTGTATGTTTAGGTTTCATTTTTAAGGATCTAAATAAAACAGATTGCAAGGAGAATACAAGGCTCTTGTTCTGCTCTTCATGAGCTCAATTTGTTTCTTGAACTGGAAGCAGGAAAAGAACTCACCTTTTTTAATTAATAACTGAGTAAAGACTGTTGGGCCACAACAGTCTGAGGAACCTGAGGAACCAGACATTTCTATATTGAACTAAACAGCTTCAACTCATACCAGAAGTCATGGATATTAAGTGCCTTACAGAACTAAGACCACAATCCACCAACTTCCAGACGCATTCAGTACACACACAAATATATTTTAGAAATAAAATTCTTACATCTATTAATTCTCTCATGTGTTTTACACATGAGCACATGCCCTTCCAGCGAAAATAATGATTTCTGTGATTTACCTGAACTCTCCTATCATCCTTCCGCAGTTCCAGCTCCAGCAAATTCTCTTCTCTTTTTATCCTTCCACAGAAAGCTATTTTTTCACGTCTTAAGTTGTTTGATCCCAGAAACATTTTCTAAAAGCTTCTGTAGACTGTGTGGCTATAGATCTTCTTCTGCAGCGTTAGGCATATGCTGTCAGGAGCCTGTGTGCATTCCTCTCATCCTGTGGGCCTGATACCTCAGCTGGTTGAAGTACCCGTTCCTAGGCCTGCCCYTCTTACCTTGCTCAGGTGCCATTGGACTGTGCCCTTGTTCACGAGGTCTCTGACCCTGCCTTCTTTGCTGTCACCCTCTCTTCCCATCCCCTGGGGAGTAGCTAGCCCTTGCTKCTCCCTGCCTCGTACTTTCAAGGASAAAAGATGTTGAACTATCAGTTTCAAACACCTGAAGCCAGAA
The DNA here is from genome assembly GCF_003343005.1 of Rhea americana. Classification (NCBI taxonomy): domain Eukaryota; kingdom Metazoa; phylum Chordata; class Aves; order Rheiformes; family Rheidae; genus Rhea; species Rhea americana. Next base: position 6,488,758 of record NW_028186446.1, read on the forward strand.
GTACTTGGTTGACCAGTCTCTGTTAAGTTTGTGTTATGCATCAGTTTACTCAGTTACAACTGTGAATGTTGATCTTTGTACGTTAAAAAATTGGTCGGTTAGCAATTCACCTATTACACATAATATCATGAGATGAGCATGCTGCTGAATCTCCAGTCTTGACAATGTCACTAAGAGCTACTTTTAACATACCAGATCAACTTCCTCTGCTACAAAACAAGTAAAAAAGAGCTCATCAGCTGTGGATATTTTGCCGATTTTCTGTTTTCTAAAAATATATTGCCCCTGTCTGGAAGAAAACAAAATTAATTTAATTTTACGAATTTAATTAAAAGGAATTCAGGGTGTCATTGGTTTTGCACTGAGAATCCAATTATCATGAGAATGGGATGCTAACATTGCAGTTCCTCCTGCATATTTCCTCTAATGCCTCACTTTTACTTTGTGCAAGACATCAGTACTATCTGAAGTTATCAAGCAAGAGAGTTTACTGCTTCAGCTTTTTAAACAGTTACCATTAAAATGGCTTCTACTGCTTCCTTCTTCTTACAAGTGCTGTCATTCTGCCTGAGGCTCACACAAGTCTTAGCAAGGACAGGAGGTATCTTCTTGCTTCTAGGTACCTCTGAATAAGCTGATTTTCAAACTCTTAATTATAAGGATGACGTCTTTCCTTTACCTTTAGTTCCTTTGCTCTGGTTCTTTTAACTAACATGCAGTTGGTTAAATGTCTCACTCCTGTTTCATGTAGTGCTGCAGTAGCCAGATATAAATCCACCCTGTTCGGGACATCCTCACAAAGTCACAAGTCAGCAGCATGCCCTTGCATGATAAAGGTCAACTGCATACTGGGCTGCATTAATTAGTAAGAGAGCTGCGGTAGGTTAAAAGATATGATTATTTGCTTCTATTCAGCCCTTAGGAGGTGAGATCTGGAGTACTGTGTTTAGTTTGGGGCCTCCCCAGTGGAAGTGCAGTATATACAAATCGGAGAGAGTCAGTGGAGGGTCGTTAAGACTGTGGGAAGACTGGAGCACATCAGCCTATAGAGCCAAGTGAGCTGGGTTTTTTGTTTCACCTCATGAAGAGTTAACTGAAGGCTGCTGTGCAGACAAAAGTAGAAACTCGGGGAGATGTTATGCTGAAGTGCTCTTAGCCAGCGAAAAAGTAATAATCATGAAGTCTCTGTAGTCATTATACTTCACTAATGAATGATGAAAAAACAGCTAAAGCTTTAGTTCTGGTTTCCTGTTATCAAGAAGAATTATTGCTGTAGTTTACTTTGTCATGCACACACTTTCTCATCCTTAACATATGCTTCCAAGAAAAAGCTTTAATGAACAAAGCTCCTACTTTGAACAGCTAGAACTGTGTAGAAGAAACTAGTAAACAGTTTCATGATTTGAGAAAGGGTGGAGGTTACAATARTGGAGACAGCATACAGCAAGTGTACACAGCACAGTACCTTATTGCGGCTCTCATAGATCAGCAAAACACAGTGCAACAACTAGTTAGTAAGTTCAATCTCAGAAACTCTTTAGCCTAGGCAGAAGAGCTAAATGACACGGCATTGYTCTGAGCTTGTTGAGATATACAATTATACTTTCTTAGATTAAAAATAATAATTATTAATTCCTATCTTTTAGGTAAATGAATATGGCAGTGTAATGCTCTTTTTATTTCTCAGAGATAATTTCTCCATTCCATCTAACAGCTGGGTTTGTTTTCTTGATTTAGGGGACATGAAARTCTTCATCATGACATATTTTTTTAATGTATAATTCTACAGATATATTGCCAAAAATTRCACAACAGAAATATTCTAGGACAATCCATCTCCATGGAAATTATTAGAATTAAGCATCATAAAAAGCTGAGAGCAATACCTTATTTTTAAAAAATTACTTCTGTTCTGCTGGGTGTTTTGYATATTTTAGATATATTCATTTGGGCATAGTCTTTTATTATGTTGGTATAAGTCTGAAGTAATTTTGCTGACATTTTTATTTGAGAACTATTTCAAATTTACTTCTTCAAAATAATGAAAAGAATTTTATTCCTTGTCCTGACTCTTCTGAAGTCAATGATCTTTATAATGGCAACTAAGGCATTAGTTGGAAGGCTACAAGCACGTAACGTGTAAAGGGCATTTTGCTCACTTTAAGCAATATTCCCATGTAAGACTGCTCCATACAAAATCTGTAGAAACAGATTCACAAATTTAGCAGCAAAGAAGCTGAATGGAATGCATCAGCCAAGGCTTTTCCTCATGCTTGGCAATCTGTTGGGTTTTCCCTCAAGAATTCTACATTGCAGACAACATTTTCCTACTCCCAAGGTCTTTCATGACACCTGCTACAGTGACTCACTTAGCATTCCCCAGCATTTTTCACAACACTTGAAAACAGAACAGGTTACCAAAAGTGTCTTACCCATTTCTGTTAACCCTAAGATTCTCACACCTGAAACTAAATGCATTTCCTCCAGACAATTGTGTTACATCTGAACTATTGAATAGAAGAAGAGAAAGTATAGAGACCCTAATGATCCTGCTGATCTGTTTATCATTAGGGGAAAGAGAAAAGAGAGAAGCATTTGATATGCTTTGTGGAAATATGGCACATTAAAAAGTTCTGCGCATCGTATTCAGCCTGAGGGGGTGGGAGGTGGAGAAGGTTCTATCCACTACGTGGGTCAGTAATTTAAGGGCTGTCTGTAAACTGCAATGCTTGCTACATCTCTAAATAAATTCCACTGTTTCTGGGTAGTTCTTTTCATCTTGGTTTATTTATTTTTAATTCATAGCACATTTCTGTTCTGTCTCTGGTTCAAGGATACGATCACTGCAGGTATTCTGTAGCACTCTAACTGTCCGCTAGCCAAACTGATTTATGGAACAGCTTTCCTTTTCCCTTCCTACTGCTTGTAATGTAATATAAAAAGGAAATATAAAATGGAGTCATAAAATAATTGATTCACTGACATGTACTAGTAAATGAACTCACAGTTCAAAAAGGCAGAGGAGCAGAACAGATGATTGTCACATCTAACAGTGACAAATGCCATTTAACTGTTATAAAATGAAGTTAATACTGAGTGCTACTTGCACAGCAGATGAGGAATATGACAATGCCAACGGGTTGTCTTCTTCTGAATCTGTTAATCTATTTCATGCCTCTCAACTGTCACTTTGTTTTGAGTTAATGGGGAAAAGTTGATACTAAAATTCTTATTTCGTGTTGTTGGGGAGGGCGGTGTTTTCTTCTTGTTTTTAATCCCATTGCTCATCCTTTCTTAAGAGATTCAGCACTCCAGATGGCTCTGTCATACTTTCTGTACTTGCATAGTAGGAAGTAAATGGCTATAGAATTTGCATGCCGCAGAGGGCACTGTATAGTTTTTAGATTTACTCTACAGGATTATATTTTATGGAACTGTCTGAGATTGTCTACAGAGAATGAAAGTTAAGCTGAATGATGAAWAATTAAGAAATTTACTGCAAAAATGAATATGGGCTCTGGCTGGTGAGATCAGCAACAAGCTCCAAAAGACTCCTTATCATCAGAGTCAAATGCTCATCTTCATTTCAAACTTGAATTATTTCACAAATCAAAAGACACCTAGTAGATGTTACATTATTCTGTTTCATAACAATCTCCTCCATTGATGCAGCATGTTATGTAAAGATGTGGGATAGCCTGTGCATCAGCAAAGTCACACTCCAGTGCTCTTGTTTATCTGCTGTCCTACYTTGAAAAAACCTTCAGCAGTCATTTTTGCTTCACCCATGAAATACTGCTGCACATTACACAAAGAGTGCAGAATTCCCAGTTGGAGCTGTCTGTATCCTGATACCAGATTCACTAATAGAACCTCATGCTTACAGAAAAGCTCAAGTTTGAAAGACAACAAGCTAGAAGTTAGCTAGAAACAGCTAGAAATTTGTTTTCCCTGTCTTGCAAGCAAATATGACCATGATGATCTTGATGGATGGTCCACAATCACCACAGATCGTCTTGCAGAATACATAATGCAAAACTAGTACAGAATGCAAACTCGTGCTTCCATAAACTGAAACTGCATTCCCTAGGATGAGCCAAATTGCCCATTCTTGATGTTTCTGAACTGTTAACATGGTTCCACTACTGTCCTCATTTTTAAGCTATTTAATCAGATCACAACATGCTATTCCTTAATATCACCACCCTGAAAAAAATGATGCCATGGTCTGCTGCTCATTCTAGCCTATACCCAAATTAGAGCTGCCTGCTCAATATGTCTTACAAATTTTCTATTATCCTTCAAGCTGTTCCACATAGGTATAATATCTATCTGTACTAAACAGGCTGTAGAATCAGGGCTCTTTCCTGGTTAGAAATCAGCCACAAGTTGTTTAATATGTTGTTCCAATGTATTCATCACTGATTTTTATAAGAATTTTGATCGTTCAACCTAGATTCCATTTGTCCAAAGAACTATTACTGGCTTCGTCACCATCCACTTCTTACTTCTCTCTGGAAGATAGTACACAGGGAGCAAATGAATCACAGGTAATGCAATGGGAGATTTTTTGAATGAATATAACTAATAGAAGCTGCAGTTTATGAGTTTTTTCAAGAATAACAAAGTTTGAGAGGAAATCCCTATAATTTTAATARTACTTTCTGAATATTTTCAAGCAATAAATAACATTAATCTCAGAATCATAATGGAGCAAAAAAAAAGCATTCTTTTATTAAGCACAGTATTCGCAAGCTATGGGTTTTACTTTTAGTATTTGACCAGTTTTAAATGTTTATAATGGGTCTATTTCTATTTAAGAGGCAAGGGTTGTGTTCTGCTTTCATTTTCTGTAACTTCCACTACTTGCACTTACATTTTGGCATAGACCAGGTTTTTATGTCTCACAAATTAAACCCTTTGAATAAATAAAAAATATTTAAGAAATTTAAACTCATTTAGAGAATTCCTGCAAATCGCAGGAATCTCCTAAGGAGAACCTTCTCTAGGATGTCATTTGCTTTTGATACTGAACTGTTTTAGATCAATTTTAATACTTTGCTTGATCCTTAAGAAGTAAAATGTTAATAGCCAGAGAGAAGAACTGGCATCTGGCCAGCCCACACCACAGATAGCACAGATTAGATATAGATCAATCTTCAATAAATGTCTCCTTGTCCAAATATGTAGTTAATGCTCTCCCTACTCAAAAGCCAAAGCCTGTGTTACCATCTTTATCCTATTTTATTCATTTTGGTCCTAATAAGAAAGTGGCATATATATGATATTATTTTAATTCTCATCATTTTTTGTCTTTCATGATATCTAAGCAGGTCTAAGCACATGACAAAGAATTGTTAAGCATTACAAGGTTTCTTAAAACAGTATCCTTCAAAAGCTGGCCATCAGTTAATGCGTGGCAATTCAATCAATATGAGATTGCATCAAAAACCTATTTCCTGCAGGAGGTCAGTAGGAATGTCTGCTTTGAATGGCTAACTAAAAACTTCTACTTATCTCATTATGTGCAGAAAAACACTAACTATGATTTTGTATGTTTGCTTGACTGGTGGAATGATGATCAAAACCCTAATTGTACAGGTTCATAACTACCAGCAGCACCACATCTCTCCCCTACACAAGCAGCTTTTTTTTTTCTTTATTTCTGCCATAGAAAATACAGAATCATCATTTTTAAAGCCAGCATTTCATCTTCAGCTGATCACTGTCAGTTCATACACATATAGGTCTAGTCAGGATTTAGCTAATGTAACAGGGACCTGATCCTGTGCTCCCTAAAAATCAATATGAGACTCTCACTGATCTCTATGGAAGCTGGATCAAGCCTCAAACACGCTAGGGGAGATACTTTCCAAAGCACAAAGGATAGTGAGGAATATAACTCCTAATTCCTATTTGTTACTTTGAAAACCTCTCCTAATACTTCTTTCCCAGCATGAGATAAAAATATAGATCGGGGAAATGTAAAAGAGTTGTTACATTCCTGGACATACAGAATTGCTGGCTTGTTTTTTTTTTTTTATCTTGAACTGAATTTGCTAGAAAAATAACTTTGAAAATTTCTACTGTCCCATATAAGCTAGCTGGAACTCAGAATCACTTTTAATGGCTTCTGTAGAAGAGAAAAATCAGAGATAAAAGGGAAAAAAAGTGAGAGAGACATTTTTTAAAACAGCTACCAAAACAGGATCCCATCAAATGTGTGATGCTTTTGTCTGACTAGATCAAGTAGATTGAGTTATTCAGACAGGAAAGTGGAGAAGAAATATTTCTAATTATAATGCAGACACTTTCCCCCTTTTTGTTGGTTTCCACACCTCTAATTACTATTTGGCTTTATAGCAGACATACAAATGTATCTTTGCCCTCCCTGACACTGTAGCTTAATTATAACAGAGAAGTTCTTGTTTTGGGAGACAGTTAAAGGTCCAGGTCTTTGGCTTGGAARGTCACTTTCCTTCTGTACAGCAAAGGGAGAGTGGATAAACTCAGTTTGTTTAATTATGTGTAGTGCTTCAACTTGACTTTGCCAAAATATTTGTCATAAAGAGAATACATCATACCATCGGGGACCTTCATTCTGCACTGAACCACTGTTAATTTGCAGAAAGTAAGCTACCACAGCTTTTCATTCCTCAATTGCATGTTTAGAGAAAAAATCCACCGGATGAAAAAGAATTATTCTGTGGCCCCACAGTGCTGTTCTAATGATTTTCTGTTCTTATTTGAGAAATGTACCTGTGTAAAATATTCATTATTTTGGGTGTTGGTTGCATTTATAATGACTCTTGTAAACATGGGGAAGTTAGTGGATTTTGTTAGCCAGAACTGTTCAGGGGGTAGTGTAGTACTCATATCTGCTCATATAGTAATAGGGTTGATCATTGGACATGGATCTTAGAAATAATACTAGAATAGCCAGTACAAAATTTAAGACTATTTCCAATAGCATTTAGGTGCTTTATCTTTGGTAGGGTTCATCTCACCTGACTTTAGGCATTTACCAGGCAAAWGTCTGTATCTGACACTGTAGGCTGCTGTTTTAGTCTCTGCATAGATTTAGGCATAGATTATGYTATTAATCTTGTCTTCAAGTAAGTATATAAAACTGATCAAATGAACTGTGCTCTCCAAGTGCTTATTTCTCTTGATYAATCACATTAACTTAGATAATCAGTTTACATGTAAGTATCTTCTTATAGATATCTAAACATCAGGAAGAAGGATTTTACCCTTGATCTACAAGATGAAATTTAGAAGTTGGACTATTAGCCAGCCAAGATACTTTAGGATCTTTCAAATAGGATCCAAAACAGCAATCTATTGAGCAAAAAAATGATGTGGAATTATTCTAAGCTCCTGACCATTCCAGAAATTAGGGAGTTGGTCTACAGCAAAAGGTCCTCTATTTCCTTGGAACCTTGTTTTGTCTGGGAATGTTTTCCTGCAGGTAGATACCTTTCTATCAAAGAACTGAACCTTCTCTGCCCACTCTCATTTGAGGCTAAGGACTTAGAAGAACTTTGGAAAGTTTTTATTCTTATGAATGCACAAACATAGCACAAGTTGTGGTCTCAAAAGAGCAAGTAGAAAGAAATAAAAGCCCAAGATGTTTATTGGCTCTTCACTGATCATACGTTCATGTGTCATATTCAAATGGAACATTCTTAGGCTTTTTGCTTTATTATATATTTCTGTCAACATAGAATCAAACATTTTGATGGCTAATCTTGAAACAACATGATATAACCAAATCCATCTATACTAACATTGCTGGTTCAAATTCTTTATCAGGCTGAACTATACAAAATAGAGTACTGTGAAAGGTTTTCTGAATCTTCAAACCTTTCAGCCCACTTTCAAAAGCATTCTAAAGAAACTCTGTCCCTGACGTTTTTCTGTTGAATAATTGTACAAGTGATGGGCAAAAGCTCACTCAAGTGGAGAAGTGAGTAATTTGTCACTGATTTCCATGGCAATAGCATTTTGTTTAATATATCTTCATTTCAATAGCAGAGAAAGCCTATATGTCTTTTGCAAATACGAAAAAGAAGTGCAGTTGGCCCTGATTTTTTTTTTAGTATGTCAGTTATCAGTATCCTTCCCACTTATGGAATGAATCACTTATAAGTAATGGGTCTATTTATTTCCACTATTTTTCTATCATAAAGTGTGAGAAATATATATTTAAATATTAGCCTCCAATGTGCATTTTTAAAAAAAATCTGAGATTTAACTTGTTGAAATAAAAGCGTTTTGAAGGAAGATCTACTTTGCTACTTCATACATTTTGGTGGGAAAAAAAGTTTCTTAGTCTACATCTAAGTCTACATCAAAGAATTRTCTCTTTATGTATACTTTGGTGATTATTTATTAGTATGGCTGTTGATCTTATAATATCTAAGTGCCATATTGTACTCTCATAGCATGAGAAACTGCCTGTATCAAAAAGCTTCCAAAACAGCAATAAAAATACACATGACAGTAAAGGGAATGTGTGCACAGGCAACTAAGGCATATTTGAGTTTTAAATGACTTTTCCATGACCTGAGAACTGTATACAAGACTTTCAAGTCTTAGTGTACTCTTTTAACTTCCTTTCTTGTGTAAAATATACATATATTTATATATATACACACACACTTACAAAAACCTGATCATCTAGTGAATTAGGGCATGGATTTAGTGCATTAGCAAAAGTGATTAYTACTATTTGCTAATTGCCCTTTTTTAATATGGAAACCATGGTCCAAATTCTAACTTCTAAACAGTAATATGAGGCCATACGCGGGTATTGCTGAGCATGAGTCAGAGCATAGGATTTATGTAAATATGCAATCTTTTGTTAGAAAGCCATCTCATCTTCTCTATCCCTTAATAGCAGGGGCCCCAAGAGTAAAGAACAAGATCACAACAGAGGCCATGGAAGTATAAAGACAGGAAGATATAACCTTGAAGTTATAAGCACAAATCAGAAACGATCAGTTACAGGTCACTAAAGAATGCAACACTCAGAGCCAACGAGGCCTGCTCTTTGCACAGAAAAAAGAATGTGTATCCAACAGATGTAAAACATCCCATTTATGGTGAAAAATACAGAGCAGATAAAAGGAATATATAAAAGTCCTACAAGAACAGGAACAAAGGAAGCACAGAAGGAACAAATTGCTCAAGTATTGACTGTCCTTTAATTACCCCTATCTTAACGTCGGCTCAACGCTGCTGCTTATTCACAGCAAGACCTCTCCCTCCCCTTCCATGGAGAAAGAGAACAGGTTTTTTGATTTGCCATTTAGCTACTGCAACTCAGCAATAATATGTAAAGTGTCATCTTTTACTATATAATTGGCATACATAAACTAGAAGTATAAGGAGCACTGTTTATGTGAGTGTGTGYGCGTGTGCCTGTGTTTTCTGCTCCAGYCTTCCCAMAYGACTAGGCTGCTGGTTCCAYAGCRCAACGTCAGAGCAACCTGGATGCAMCAGTGTACTGTACGGAAGGTACAGCCTGGAAAAAGCAGAGARCTTTTGCAGCTAGTAAATTCTGTACCAGTAACAAATTTCAGCAACTTCTGCTTCAGATCAGCTGTTGTAACTAGTAAATTGATGGGGCAAAGCAAGTCCTTCATGTCAGGGGACAGAGTAAGGAAATGAAAGAAAAAGCTATTATAAGAGTAAGGGACTTTCCTACCATGAATTCTAATAACTATCATCTTTTTCATACCTGCAAGATGTACTGGCAGCTCTCCGTTATCATTATCATTCCATAAAATTGCGCAAAAAGAGTTTTCTGTGAGGCCTCCTCATTTATGATCCTGTAGCCCAAGCCAGAGTTTAGCTCACATAAATTAGCACAGTGATTAAGAAAAAAGTACAATGACAAACATAGCATAAGATCCTATAAAAAGTACTGATGACAACAATAGCATAAGGTCCTGTATTCATTCACACAGGGTTTTTTTCTTATCAGTATTAATATTATGCATTCAGTGAAGTGATTATTCCCTTCACTAATGAAGCTGTGACTGCATGAACTCTACTATAGAGGAGCAATAACTCTCAGTAATGTGGTGGAGCAACACAACTATGATAAGCTTTTGTGAGAAAACATTATATCATTCAGACAAGCCTTCAAAACCAGTCCAACATTCAGCAACTCAAGAGTTATACACAGCATCTCTAAGCTATTACTTATGGACTTTGCTTCATGTAAAGCTACTATCTTCTTGGGCTCTGTGCACTGTGGCAAAAGAAAAGAGAACATTCGTTTTGTCAAAGAAAATTCTGAAAGTGGGAAAGGGTTAAATCACAACCGAGGAAATACGGACTTTGCATTCTACCATAACACATCAGACAGTCAAGTCTGATSTGCCTTTCTGGAGAGATGTCTTCAGGATAACTAGCATAAAATTGCATTTGCTGGAAATACTGCATTTACCATCATGAGACCTGAGAGTGAGTAGCAGATGTACCCATGCCAACATTAGAACACAAGTTCCCTCCTCTCTGTGGATGTTCTTTTGTCAGAAAACAGTATCAACAATAGGCAACTGCTAATCCAAACTTCACTATCACTGATTTAGCAGAGTTAAACTAGTGTTTTTTTCAATAGCTGAGTATAGTAACARGTTTGCAATAAATGTATCTTTCAACACATTCGGTAGACATCAGCTCTGAGCCCCCTTTTTTTTTCATACCAGAGGTTTATATAATTATCAGCTTAACCGTTAATTGGATTTAACTAATTGGTAAATAGGATTTTTATTCATTAGTTTTATACATGTATCAGTTCKTCATTTAAGGTTTAATTTGAATTCAATATAGCAATTGAGTGGCTGAGATTCGTATAAAAAAATCAGTGGAAAAAACATGTCAAAACACAGCAACTTCTTTACTTGGTATTTTTGAAGATGCCTATTGATTATTAAATATTATGTATATATATAAAAAATATAGCATATACTTATAAGATAGCATATATTTATAAGCGAATACCCAATGGATTTTCATAWTTGAGCTTATTAACATTAAAAGAAATGCAAGTCTTACAAACCATCCATACAAATCTGAGAAAAGAAGCATAGTAATTCATAAAGTAGTTTATATTAAAAATCGAAGATGTAAGAAGATAAAAATTGTGTTAATATAAACTAGTCCTATACCTTTACAGGAGAATAGGAGTGTTTAAATGCTAAGCAAACTTGTCATGTATATGGTCATTCATAAAGCACTAGTTCATTTCCTCCAGTGGAGTTATTAGAGATATGAAATTTGAACAGTGAGCTGAGCCCACAAATTTCCTTAAGACCCACAGACAATGCAACACAGCTTTAGGACCCACTTTAATAGGCTTCTCAGGTTTGTTTTCACCATATTTATGACCAGCGACAGTGGAAAATGAAAGGCATCATGAAATCATAGGTGGCACACTCTCTTCTATACTTTCTAATACTTTCCTACTTATTTTAGCAAGAATCTGACTGTAATCAGAGATGTTCTGGTTGTACTTATTTCTATGCTTTTTGTTRATGTAGCACGTGCATTAACTGGAAAAATATGTTGCTATAATTATCAACATAAATTATCTAATCATTCACACTCATCATTTTCTTGAAACAAAATCCAGCAAAGAAGCATTCCCTTTCCAATAAATCTGGGTATGAGTGAATGTGTTAGGAGAAGACATTGATTCCAGTGTACCATACCAACCCAGGTGTGATGAAAAGAGATTTCAAGATAGTGTCARTGTTGATATTGGTAATAGCAAAATATAGACAGATACATGAAAGTTATAAAAAGAAAAATGTACATGTGCCAAATAAGATGAAAAGCTGGAGTAAAGTGACAAGAAGAAGGGAGTGATAAAACACATGTAAAGAAGGAAAGAGAATATGAATTAAATTAAGACAATGAGAAAAAAAAAGAAAAAGCTCAAAAAGCAAAGACTAGTTGTTTCAAGTGGATATATTTTCCCTCTCCTTTTTCTCAAGACCATCCAGTAAGTTTAATAAATACAAATGGTAATGACTAGTAGCCTACAAAAGTGAACCTAGTTCTCATGGGACAGATGTCCAGATTTTAAAATTCAGTCATCATCATTGTACTGAGTGAATAATCTGCTTCTGAGCTGAAGAACCAGTATTGAAATAGGATTAAACTACTGTTTGTTCTCTGCTACARGTGGTTCCTGCAAGTACGGTGGTGGGAAGAGAAACAGTTACCTGACTACACCTCTGCTGTGTGCTGTGGAAGACTGCAGCCACGGCACTCTTTCTTTAACCTTTTTCTTTGCACAAAGATTTGGACTATATGCAAACTGTGATTGAAAAACAGATCTGTGCAAAAGTCTTACTAAAGAGAAGTATTGTTTCAAAATATTAATAACTTTATCAATAAAAAATAAGCACGTTCTCTTGCTGAGCTCCTATATATGCTATTTTGTTTGGCAAATCCAGCCATTTATATGCTTGCGATAATTTGTAACTCAAAGGACATTTTCATACCAGAGAGTGTAGTTTGGTTTAGACCTCTCAAGTACCTCCAAGTGGACAGGTATGTCCAACACCATGCCATGTAGAGATATCAGCACAGGCACAAAACATTAGAGTCATGTCACAGCATAAACATAAAGACACATAAACATTTCCTTTTTTCCTTCCTCCTTTCAGTAAGTTTGAGTGCCCAYGATATAGCATAAGATGTGCCATTACATTCCTTCTAGTTCTGAATCTAATTTGACCAGTGCACTCCATAGTAAAAATACACATRAAATATTCTATAACAGAATCTTTGTCTTAAGTTAAACAATGAAACTAAAATCCCAATAACAATCRGATCTGATACGTCTCAAACTACTGTCGCACATTATGAACAAGTACATCCTAACAAAAAATATGTTCTACCTCATAAACATTCTCAGTTAATCAATTATTGAACAGAAATATGTAAAAATAATTAAATAAATTACTTGTTACCAATTTTTGACTGGAAGCTAAGTTTTGAAAAATGTCTTCTGAATTCTGTGATGGTATTTATTGTGTCCAAATAACTAATTAAATCCTGAAACATATGACCACAACACTGCCTTCAGCACCTTTGAAAATACTGTAGCAGTGAACAGTTAGATGAGCATTCAGTGTCTTAAATGCAAATAATTATGCCTAGTTCACCTAACTAGAAATAATGTTATTGTTTCTGACAGCGATGCAAGATTGTTGTTCACTAGCTGATGTATAATAACAACAACATTGAAAATTGAGCTTTTGGTTAATTAGCTCCTACTTTTTTCCTCTTATTTCCATAATGTCCAATTCTACCACACCTTGTATTGAAGATTGTTTTACCATAAAGGTAATCCTACTGAAACCAACACCCATGCAAGATGCATACTTTACCTTCTTTAACAAGCATTTGTATATATTTAGAAGAAATACACACTTGTTTTTGCTTTTTAAAATATTTTATTAATCAGATTCACTAATGTGTCTACTATGAACTGAGAATAAGCCAGTATGGCAATGTTACAGATCCCTAATGATCACAACCTTGACATAATTCCTTTAGCAAGGAAAATAAATGTCATCATAATCCAAATGAGCATGTTTAATTGATTCTAGCAAATGTAATTTAAGTAAAAGCACTTTTTCCATAGCAATGAGGGATCTATATGAGTGATCTTTAGACGTTTCATAGTCAATTGATTGGATATGAAGGATGTGGGGTAAATGTGAGCACTGGTGAACCTCAGATTTTCCTTTCTCCTTTCTTCTAGTTTCCTATAACTTGTCCTTTATTTAATTATTTCTAATTCTGAAGTACACAGAAATTAATTCTCATCGTTTTTTGGTGGACATCCTGGTTAAAGACCAACTAATCTCTGTAAAATTCTTATGAATAATTAGGCTCTTTTCATTAGGATTTTACTGATGACGTCTCAGATACTGCTCATACCCAGCTGTCTTCAGACTCACTCAGCTCTAAAGAGATTTCCAGCTGCATATGAGTTTAGAATTTCTTTAGCTTTCCTGTTTTCACATGCCAGCCTTCTAAGYAAGCAGAGTACTTTACTACAGTCAAGACAGTGATAAAGCTCACTTTTATTACTTTGAGATAAATTAAAATTCCATGGGCTAATGTTGTGTTCTCTTCTTTTCCACTTGCAAGCCCACTGACAGTCATTTCACTGCCCAGGAATCTGAGCTGTGAGTAACCGCTTGAGTTATAGTTTAAGTAGGAAGGGATACATTCTGCTAAAGTGTTACACTAACTTAAATCCCAAGTAATTTCACTGAAGTCAGTGGATTTTCTCTGGATTTAACGCAGTAGATCTGAAAGCAGAATTTGGCCCTTTGACTCCTGCTGCCATTACTCAGCTGTTGAGAGATTTAGTACRTGGGGTATGCTCCGCACACCTAACAAACTGCAGGATACTTGTTGATCTGTTTACCAGCAGAGTACGAGCTTTATATTTGACATAGCTGAAAGTTCTGAGTAAAAATAGATTGTAGAAAATTCCTAGCTGAGCTCTAACATCAATTTTCAAGAAGCAAAAATGTAGCTTTTCATCAGGCTAGACTAGTTGAAAAGGAGTAGTTCAGTGGATGCAGCACCATAAGTTTATAATACACTAAATTCTCTGTCTGCAGTATGCTAAATGGATAACATGAAGATTTGATAACAAACCTAAAAATTTCTTTTGCTAAATGGGAAAAATGGAGGAAATCCAGTCCACCGTTGGATACAACACAGAAGCAAAGAAGTTGTAATTTATCATCAGAATTCTCAGCTGTCATTCTCAATGTTTTCCACAAGTTTTCTTTACACAAGTACTTGGGAAGTTGAGGGAAGAAAGTACTTACCTCATGTTTTATTACAAAATGTACTGAAAGTTGTCAGATCATTTGATAAGTATATGAGAAATTTATTTGAGAATGAATAGGGCAAAAAATGAGACAAATGGGAAACATACTTAAAAGGTAGAGCAGAATAGTATAAAGTATTATTGGAAGAGCACAAAATCTTGATGACCACCAAAATGGTAAAAATCTATTCAGAAAAGTAAAGAAACTAGCACAGGCTAGGGCTAATTTTTCTCCAGTCTACATTGTTTTCAGCAAGTTTAAAGATGTGTGCCAGTTTTAGTTCACCTATAGACAGCAGAGATTTTTAAAATTATACTCTTTCTATTTGCACTGGTAAGACATTTTGAGCAAGACAAGAAATTACATGAAAAATATTAAATATGCTCTTGACTTTTATTAACAAAAGACATAGGAATTAGGCATGATTTAGAGACAACAAGGAGATATCTGCTATTATGTTAAAATAGAAACAGGCATGCATCCTCCTTAGCCTACAGTTTAGATGACTGGCTGAATGCAAAGAGACAGAAATTCTCCAGTGAACAGTACTATTTGGGAAGCTAAATGTGTGTGTATATAGATATATGTATAGATACTTTCTCCGTCTTCTTTTTTTAGTTAATATTATGCAAAATCATCACCTTGCTCCCTCAGCAGTATTTGTGCTCTTTAAAATCCAAACTCTGTTCTGAAGCTGTTTTATGTTTGTTTTCAAAGACTTCTTGTAAAATATTGGAGGGTTGTGGGGGGGGGTTGACAGTAAAAATAAGAAACTACCTTTCTATTTGGGTTAGAACTGAGATGAAATGAGGAATGGCTGCCACCAAGCAGAAAATTTGCTCACTTTATGTGTGCCAGTTAATTACGACACTTCAGAGGCGCTTCTGAAAGGATAAGGCAAGCTGCATAAATTTAGCTGTAATCCAGGCAGGCAAAACTAATTTGCAGGGGATGGCCTTATCTAGCTGCTGCAGCTTTCTCAGAAAATTAACCTTGGATATTTGGGCCCAATTCAGAAAGTGTTTGATTTTTTTTCCTTCCCTGCTCAACATAAGAGAATTTTAAATTCAATACAATACCTGATTTTTAAGAGGCACTGTGAATGCTGTAGGCAGTTCAGAGTTATTACTGACAAGCAAAAATATATATTTATATACATACATATATGATTGTCCTTCATGCCCATTATGCTGCCTTCTTGCATGTGCATCAGAAAGTTTATCGCCACATGTATGGGGGGCGGGATCTTTGGATTAACAGAAGATGCAGCTCATTTTAATGTACTTAGAAAAAATCATCAAAGTTCATTGCAGAATAAGTCATGCATACTGACTTGTTCATTCCAGTGGAAATGAAGAAATCCTCACAAAAATAGAAGTTTAATGAAGTGTTGGAGCAAACTCCTGCCTGTCATTTCAATTACCACTGATTTAGAATTTTCCTTGATATACCACTATTAATTGCTCTTACTCAGCACAGTTAAAAGTTTACCTTAGATTTCACTAGTTTCACCAGTTCATGAGGGGAAGATTTAATCAACAAATGTTGCCGAATCCACCCTAAAAGCTTCGGGTGTAATACAAAGTGTAAGAAGTGTTACAGGCTTCTTAGCATTTTGCAACCTACGTAATTGAAGACTGCCTTTTATTTTATCTCATAGCATTTAATGACTTCACAGCATGTCCCCTCGCCCAGCTAAAAATCACTGTAGGAAAACGTGAAGGTTTAACCCATATAAAATTTTATTCTTCCGTAATTTATTAAGTGGTTTGAAATCAAAGGATGTCATGTAGACAACACAATTTGTGATGTTTCTGTTAAGGGACATTGGCCAAAACTCATCACTAGAATGTGGTCTTAATCCTAATGATTAAGATTACTTGGGAAAATGTATACTTTAACAATTTTGGGTGATATTCATCTTACTTCTCTCTTATTTGGAGAGTGCCATGTTTCTCCTTAAAGCTATTCACACAACCTAAGCTTGATGACTAAGGTAAAACCACAGGAAGGAAGGTCTTCACCAACTATCACAAGACTTCTAAATTTAGACAACTAAATTCAGGCTAAATTAATCCTACTTGTAGTTAAAGCACATTAACTTTTTTGATGTTCAGCAGTATGTTAATCACCAGAATCTTTTAAATACATGCTCTATTGTCATTCTATTTTCATTAGATCCTGGAAAATACAGTTAGTTTTCAAAAGGACCCATACATCCTACTTACATAATTCTAAATATTCCGATCTAAAGCAGAAAGTATCATGGCAATGCAACCTTTATTCACGCTCTAAATTTTGTAAGATTTTAACAACTAAAGGCCATTTATAATCAATGAAACGTATGCTAATTTAGCAACACTCTCCCTCTTCCCATTCAGCTTCAGTTTGCCCCAAGATATCTTTTATTCTTGCATTCCATCAGTACAATTTTATGTTAGTGTCAGGATAATGAGTAGCTGCCACTTACTTGATGATGATTTTTGCATGCAAAGCAATAGTAAGATTACATGTAAATATAAATGCCAAAACAATCATTCTATAATAAATGACTTCCCCATTAGTTATTGTAATCATCACCATCATCATTACTATTCCTTTATTACTGCTTAATTTTTAACGCTGCAAAAACATTACCAATGTGCTAGCTACCATCTGTTCATGTAGGAAAGTACAACTCTTGCCCAGTAGAGCTTTTAGTAGACTGCATATGAAAAACAGAAAGGTGACTGTTAAATGTCACCTTAAATGTCACCTCAAATGTACCAGCTAATTTTAAGATACATTTTTTTAGGTGGTAGCAAAGAGACTCAAATTGAAAAGTCCAACTCATATGCAAGTAGATATGAAAATAAAAATTAGTAAAAATGAAGCATAAATAAAATGATGCTTGTAACTATTACCAGAGAGAAAAAACAAAACTGACCAAAGCCTTCTGAGTTTTAATGGGAAGCAAAGTGCAGCAGGCTTTCTAATTTGAAGACATTATTTGCAATTCTGTTGTTAATGCCACAATTCATTGAATTTTTAAAGTAGAGTATAAATTGCTTTCATTTCTGAATAAAAATATTCTTCTTCTCTGAAGTTTTATATGATTGTCTATATATCTCCTAAGTGTATATATATTTCTGTCAGTCTAAATAAGAAACAGCTAAACTGCAGGAGATGGAAAGATCTTCGTCTTCAGATTGTTGTTGCTTCACTCTTTATTCTACCAGATCACCACAGGGATACTGGTTCAGCAAACTTGTCTTTGTTATATTGAAGCCAAAAAAAGACACAGAGCCAGATAAGATGCCAGAGCTGAAGCTGAAGTGGGAATATTACTATTACCATCCAGCAGAATGCAGTAACAGACTCATCATGTATGTTTGAAAGAGCCAACAGTAAAATACGAGAACTAGGAGTTACTCAAATATATCCTTTGCCTGTATAAAGAGTGGGCAGTTTCTGTGAAATCATTTCTATTGGACAGTCAGGTGACCACAGTGCATAGGTTTTAATTTAAAATATCTATGTATCTCATGATTACACACATACTCAAAAATCTAGGTGAAAATGGAAGTTCACACTGCATATAGTGTATTAATTCTCTGAATAAACGACTAATCAGTATTCCCAGAAGGAATATGAAAATCCAGGGTTTTCTTTATTTTTCTCTACAATAGTTAGAAATCTAGCCATCATTTCTGATAATATTTTCCTTTCAGATTTGGTCTTTCTGGCAAATATTCTGGCAAATCCTTTACACGAATGTTAGCATTCACAGTTTTCTATCATTTAAATATACTAGTGTGGGGGAAAGGCAGTTTTGCTAATGACATGTCAAAACACCCAAGAGGTTACTTTTTAATTTAGCCCAAGGTAGAATTCTGTAGTGTAGAGCCAGTGATCCATTGCTAAATTCAATTTCCCAACTGTTTAATTAATTTATGTATACTATTTAATGATATTTAATTTGGTATGCATATTCAAGATATAGTGTGCTTATCCATTTCCAAACAAAATTCTGAATAGATTACTAGAAAATTTTAAATGTGTATTTTTCTTCTTTGGCGTATTCCACCAAGAGTTTTTCTTAGTTAAACCTGTAATTTCACAAATTTTGCTATGTTTCCCAAAAGAGCTAAATACATAGATTTTCATTCCTAAGAAAAATTGTAGAAGATAATGACTTTTAAAACCCTCTTTGTGGTTTTGACTTCGGGTTAAATTAAGACAGGTTGCATTCACCAAAAAGAATCATCAGGAAAAGGGGATATTTCTGCATGGGATTAACTGTAAGTAAAATAGTGAATAGTGCAAGGAAATTCCAAGTCAACTTGTATGTCACAATATAAAATCACATGAAGTACTAAAAGTAATAAATAAATCCAAAAAAGGGCTATTTTTTGTGGGAAAACAATGTTTGTTATTTTCTGGGAATGTAATCTCAATTGACATGAAATCTGTGTTATGGTAATGAGTCTCCCCAAGATCAGGACTCCAGAGGCCAGCTTTGTGCAAGCACTTTATAGAGGACGGTCTGCACTACAGAACTCACATTCAGAATAGACACAGCCATGTGACCAGAGGAAGGAACAAACTGATTGTGTGTCTCATCTTCAGATTACAGCAAAACAGAAAATTAAACCCTCATCTCAGTTGCAATCTAATGCTTTAGCTCCAAGAGCCAGCTTTTTCCCTTTTCCAGAAAAAAAGGCAAAAATTCTAAGAGAACAAAATAAAAGTATAAYTTCTATAACCTCTCTATAAACAAAATGAAGAACCGGAAACGTTAAAAGGAGGAAATCTGGAGTGCGTTTCTGTATTAATTAATGATATAATCCATATATCAAGCAGGATGTGAACAACCTATTTAGCGCTAACACAGTATCTCATACTACTCTAATGGGCACCAAGAAGGGTACTTTTCTTTCAGATGTCTTCCTGAGAATCAAAAAAGGGTTTCACAAGTCACAAAACCTTGGTCAAGTTCCAGGCTAAAAACGCTGGCTAAAAACACTTCAATTGCAGAGTAAATTAAACGCATTATTCTTCTCTTCTTGGTCAACACAGGGTATCTATGCTGTGACACCTTTTTTTTTTTTTTTAACTAATGCTTGTTTAACTGTTCTAGAGATGAACAATTTAAGATCAGGATGATTTAAAGTGGGATTCATCTTACCTTGCTTTAGACATTTAAAAGTTAGACATCTAAGTCCGAACTGGAGAGAAACAGGCACTCTAGAGGGCAATTCATTTGACCTGTCTCAGATGCCTATTTTAGGCTGAGATGAATCACCCTCTAGAGATGCTTAGATTTTTCTATTGACTATAAAGGGAACCTAGGGCCAGTAGTTCAGTGTTAGACTTCTGACTTTCAGACATATAATTTAGAAGAGATATATCCCACTCTCTGTAGTGGTAAGGTTCAGTTTCTACAGTTAATCACTCAAGCTGTTTTCAGATACATAAAATCCAAGAACCCAACTCTAAGTATTGCTCKTTTGCTCCTTTTAATTTCTGTTTGGGGCTGCTGGTTTTCTTCCCAAGCACTTCCATTTAACTTTCACTCATTTTCTCATAAAAATATCACAGAATATAATAGTCATAGGAAATTCATGGTAACCTCTCTATAYTTCACCTTCCAGAACAGATGCCTCTTTTTACTACTGAGGCTATCTATCTAAAGYATTAGGTCTTTATAATGAAAATCAATGAATGATCTTTCTCTACTTAGTCACTGATTGAATAGGATTCATTATTTGTTCAGAACTGTATGCAATATGAATTAAATTTTTATAATTCATACTAAACATTCAGAAAATCRTGGGTTACAGAACTAATATTTGAATTGGATTTAAAATTGTTCTGATCTAAGGAGGCCTGACATTCTTCTCACACTTATTTTATGCTGGTGGAACCCCACTGACTTCAATAAAATCTTTCCAGACATAACAAATGTGAGAAAAAATACTCATAGGCATTAGCTAGATGGAAAAATGCTTGCTGCTGCTTAACATAATTATTTATCTGTATATTCTAAATTTAAAAATTCATTAAATTACTTTATGAAGTAGCATGTTGGTAGGATTCAAAAAGTTTCAGCAGTTACTTGCGAATAGTAACACAGATTTGTAATTTTGTTTTATACCAGTGAAAACAATTTCAGTTAATCAACTSTTTCACAGAGCTGTTAATTGATATAAATGGCTGCTTATATTCCCACAAYATTAAATGTAAGCTTTCTAAAGATGCTTTCTGCATGTCTTGAAATTCTTACACAAATTACATGAGTTTTTGTACTAAAAAATATATGCATACATTTTAAGATCAGTTCAGTTCCTCTAAACATTTAAAGAGGGAATTCTTAATATAAAAATCTTACAATAGAGAGTGAATGCAATCAGCATAAAAATAATTTGACAGCCTTCCACATTGTTGAGCAAATGAGGCATAACCTTGAATAGGAAACTCAGAGGCTGGTGATTTCTTCAGACTATATTAGAGAATTTATGACACTTCCTGTGGGAGAGGCAAATTGTTCAGGAAAGTTTATCCCATCTCCCATAGGCACACCAATCTTTTCTTATTTATGCTTATATTATCAGCACGAGCAGGTGTTTTGCATTCTCTGTGGGGTCTGAGCTGCAAAAACAGAAGTAAAGTTTCTGTGAAGGAATAACTGTTTTCCCAATMCTAGATATAGACTTGACTGTGTCTACTAGTTTATTTCATGTCCTACTGRTTCACCTAGGCTCTAATCTCAGAAGTGCTAGACACTTCCCAAGTATATATATATTCATATATCTTGTCCCACCAATAGACTTTTAAGATCTGCAACAAAAGTTGATTGCTATTAATGGGACTCTTTCCCRTGACTTCACAACTTCTCCCTTCGGAAGCATTTAGCTCTTGAAAAAAGCACTTAGCAGCTGCAAGACCACGAGTTCCCGTAACTTGGCAGGGAGCTGTTAACACTAGTTTCATTCTTTGTTTCTGTTTTAAAGGATCACAGTGGATTTGGAACATGATTTATAAATCTATGCTAAATACTGCACATTTAAGCATACTCCTAAAATTTATAAATGTGTGTATAAGTACTGCATATATTTGACATGATTGTGAATACTGTACATTTAATAAGTCTGTCTAGATAAAAACCAAAATAAGAATTATTCAGGGCAAATCATCTGGCAACACACTTCAGAGGTGTTAAGGAATAGAAAGCCAAGAAAAGCTGTCCTTAAAGATAAGAAGCTGAAAGGACTGTGCCCATTTTAATGTAACACTCCCAGGGCCAGTGGGCAATTGTTCAGGAAAACAAACTAAGGGTAAATCTGAAGAAATTAAACCTGAGTTACCAAAGGGGAATATTCTATCGTTAAATAAAACTGACTTATGTCTAGTTCTCTTCTTATTTCAAAGCCTTAGTCTGTTTATGTATTTTCGACTGACTAGTCATTGGATAGCACGGGTGAAAAGTCCTGCAAGCAGAACTTGGGATGCTTCTTCRTGGATGAGTCCCTAAACTACAGAATCACAGTCCTGTGTCTGCAGCATTGATGATGTGCCACCCAGAGGCACTGTTTCGGTAAGAAGGATGAAGATTAACTAATATCTCACTCCAGAGTAGACCTATAGTCTGATTGCTCTCCTGGGAGAATAGAACTCTGCATTTTAATCCATTAGGTTCTGGAGACTATTTGATTCCTAATTTCTGAACAAGTGCTTAASGACTAGTCCTTTATTTAAAGGGGCAAGAGTGAATCACTTCCACCACATCTCAACTAATGGATGTATTTTAAAGGAAAGAGCGCAGAAAAACACATTGTGCACAGCCTATCTATTGATACACAGAAAGCATGCTCTGTTCGCATATAATCTTTTTTTTAATTCCTAACACAGATCTTAATTAGGTGCAAGCAGAAGAGCAGGTAAGAAGGTAAGAGGCAACAGGAGCTTAGGATAAGAAAAAAAARAGAGAGAGAGAGAGAGAGAAAGAGAAAGAAAGAAAAATTCTCTGCTCAGCGCAGTTAGGCTAGGCTTCCTTGCCCAAGGAAGCTGTGGAAGCTGAAAGTTTGGCATTCAGGATTTTTTAGCCTKAATCTCTTTTGTCCACAGTTGCACCTGAATTCTGGACCAGGCAGTTTGACCAATACTTCTATTCTGTACAGAAAAATGTATGTATTTCAGCTAAAGGCTCAGCCTAAGAACTTGGAAACTTGAGGAAACTGAGAACAGCTTTAGTTCTGTTCTCTACTTCTAAAGGTAGAAATTTGCAGCGGTTTTGTTCAGCAGCAAGGTAAACAGTGTTAAGTCTTCTGAATGAGTACACCRAAGGGTTTAAAATGGTCAAAATAGTTTAGATCAGCTTTCCTAAGTGTTCCTATAGAGACAAAGATCAAGCATAACAGAATTGTAAAATTCCAGTTCAGGAGCAAAAGGAATGAAGAGGCTATTCAGAAGSTGAGAAGAGAGCGAGGGTACAAGTAGACCTGTGCTAGTTACGAAATGAAGCCATATTTTTGAACTGTTGCAAGTTCACTTATCAGGAGAAGTGGAAAGAAAAATTCTAAAAAGATTTGTCATTACTTGAGCTTGCTATTTTAAATATGATAATTGTACAGTAATTTATCACTGTCTTCAATTAAAAGTAAATCAAATTGCAGAGTTAATATGCTGAACACAAATGTGTCAGAATTCTACACAAAACAATACCTTTTACACTAGCTGTTAGGGGGAAACAAATGCTGATGATGCTCAGTAAAGGTAACTTATCTAAGATCAAAATAGTAAAAAAATGCAAAAATGTGAGACTACYGCTACCAAATACATTATTTCTACCAAATCATCATTCATTTTAAAGCATTTTTTGCTTGCATTGCATCGCAACATTTTGAAAGTCTGAACAAAAGATCTATTTTTAACACTTTACCCTACCACACTTTTTGAGGCTTCCAAATGCATCACAGATTAGTGTCTATCGCTTTCTTATTGACTTGCATGTTTTACTTATATATTTATATTATAGCTCTTAGACTCCTAGAGGATGCTACCCAAATTAAAAAGTAGTCCTAATCAAATTGTAAGAATTCAGAAGGGAAGGAAAACACTGAAAACAGTGTGTGCAGTCTGTAATGGCCTACGTGTTAGACTATCCGAGACTGACGTCTTAGATAACAAGATTTCCACACTAATATTTTCCTTCATTGTCCAATTATACATTGTGCATAAGCCTGGCATGAATTCTGTTTAGGCTCCATTCAGGAACACTAAAATTGAATGGCCRTGCTCATTTTACAGTAAGCTACAGGTGCAACAGTTCCTCAGAAAAGATGAGTGTACAGTTGTATAACTAGTCCATTCTTATTCTTTATTGTGATTGTACCCAAATCTGCTGAAGATCATAACATAACATCCAAATGTATGTATAGGCATAGATGTATATGCATATATACATACGTGTATATATATTTAAAGATGATTCAGAGCATTTTTCTGGACTTCCACACTTCTTTTTCAGCATCAGGAAGACCTCAACAAAGGAATCTCTTCAGTTTCAGTCCTTAAGAAAGGAAGGAAACTAGTCAATTGCTATATTTGGTTCAAATGACTAAAATGAATACCCCAGCTGGCTTTTGTCTTTACTTTAATCTCTAATTAAAATAAAGGCATTTAACATAACAGGGCCCTCAAATAGTTCAATCATACAATATTTTAAGTTAATAAAATAGATTCAGAATTTCCTTCCTGCGAGCTCACAGCCCATTTTTACATAATAAGCATTCACAGTCTCTCAGTTATTATTATTACAATATTATTATATTTACTAAATGCATATTGCCATTGAACATACTCAGTATACATATTAATCATGTAAAACATTTTTGCATACCAAAAGTTATAGGCGCCAAATGGTACCCTCCTTACCCTTCCCCAAAGATTTTGTCTCATGCAGTGCAGATGAAGATGGAGTGGAAGTGCTAAGCATTTGCAACAGTAACTGTACTCAACATATGTCACCAGCATCCAAAAAAAGACTGCAAGGTAGCATGAGGTACCATACCCCCTTGGTAACGCTTCCCACTGAGATGTCTGTTTTGAGTATCATAGCCTTATTTAGCTCACCTCTTCCCCCATTTCTGCTCTAATATCCCAAGCCCTGCTGTAGATGCATTATTTACATTCTGAAAATAATAATAATAATAATAATAGGCCCAGCCCTCTCAATTTGCGCATCAGAAATTATTCAGCATTTCTGACAAATATGGCTTTACTTTCTCTCTAATTCAGCTCCGTATCTGTAAAATACAAATAACAATGCCACTTTATTTTCATGAGCGGGGCAATGAAAATAAATCCATTGTTGTTTGTGTAGCAATCACAGGTTATAATAGTGAGCATCATAAAAATGCCCATGAAGAAATTAATTCTGGATTCAGTGCTGATCTGGTAAGTAATAAAGAAGACTAGAAGCCTCACACTGGCTGTTGACAATGCAAAAGAAAAAAAAATAGCTATCCCTCCAGTGAGTCTCGGTTCTCCTACTTACGGAAAGAAGCAGGGGTTCCTGTGAAAAGAAGTCCTGGTAGGTATGTCTTATTCATAAATTCAGCATAAAATCAGTTATTATTTCTTGCCTCAGGAACGAACTCTCGGACAGTGATGCTGGAGTGCAGTATCTTTTTCTGTAACTGAGTCAACATCAAGGTAGTTTCACATAACAAGTTTCCTGCTTTTCAAATAGTGGTAATGCCACTGATTTCCTCTCTTTCTTCCAATGTCAGTGCAAATTTTCCGTGAGCAGTCTTTTGTATTCCAGGCCTTAAATTTGTTATATTACAGAGATTCCCAAGACATAGTTTTTAACACCACTTATGCAAAACGCCGCTTCAAAATGATATATGGCAGTTGACTATGCGGAGGAGCTTCTCTGAGCAGAGGGATAAGTTAATACAGGCAGGGATTTTCCTCAGAACTGTAACTAACCATCTATAGGCATTGACATGAGCTATGGGGCTTTACACAGACAGTTAAAACCAATCAGTTGACTGACAGTAATCTGCTGCTGTTTGTAGCACCAGCAGTTGAAACTCTTTGGTTTCCGCTGCAGAATCTACCTTTCTTGTGCAGACACAAGAAAGGGGTTAAGCCGAGGTAAGGAGGACAGGATTGGTAAGATAGAGAAAGCTAATAAAATATCACAGCAGGCAGAAGGAATTCTATTTTGGTCTGCAGGGCACATACGTGCAAGGTAATATGTTAAATGCTCCAGTTTGCAGAGGGAAGAGGCAAAATTGTAAGAAGGTGGGAGACAGAATCTGGGTTGAAAGAGGTAGTAGGGTGTAGAATAATGTCGTGGACTGAGATAGGATTAGGATCTGCAGGTTTATTACAYAGTGTCAGTGAATAACTGAGAGCATGGAGTAGGGGAGATGCAATGTGGAATATAAGCGCTATACTGTATGCATAAGCAGTCTGGTATAGGTCTGAAAGCTACTGCTGCAGTCTCCCAGACTGTGGCTGGCATTTCTTCTCGACGTTTGAGTTTTTAATGGCTTGCASTCTATAAGTACATGGTATGGACTTATGGGCTGTTCTGAACTAGTCATATATCTAATGGATGCCTGCAATGCTACAAATAAAGCGGCTATAAGGGGTAATAATAATTCCTCACCAGACTATGAGTGAGAACCACCTTATGCACTGAATGAATCAGAGAACTTTCRGGACAAAACTTGTGAAATCATGTAACTCAAAACTATAATAAAAAACTATACCTGTCAAAGTAACCGTAAATCTAGCATCTCTCAACTGTTGACTGCTTAGTTTGGCAACCTTAGCATTATTAATTAGTTGTTCCCATATGGCATTCATAGAAATTGACTTTGTTATTCATTACAACAAACTAAACATAACAATATGTTTTAGTTTTCTTTTAGTAGCATAAATGCACATACACTGTGCAACACATACATGGTCTGGTACAACGGATAAGAGATAAACTACAAATGATTTTTCAGGTTTTTATGAAAATGTTTGATGGGGATAAGGGAATGAAGTGGAAAAGAAAATAGTTTCTTTTTTCCCTATGGAAAAAATAGAACAAAGTATTTTCCTAACATAAACTTACACTGACTCCCTAAATTCGTAAAACTAGAAAGTAAGCATTCTGAACTAAAGAAAGAAATGTTTGTCTACATCTATAAATGAAAAAGAGGGAAGAAAAGTGAAATGAGATGTGACTGTTTCTGAGCACAGGGATTTTTAAGCAATACATTCATTTTCTATAGTTGTCAGAGAAGTAAATGTTCCAGAAATATAGGAGTTGAAAAATTATCCATCATCTCTCTTGGTGAA
This sequence comes from Rhea americana, assembly GCF_003343005.1. Taxonomy (NCBI): domain Eukaryota; kingdom Metazoa; phylum Chordata; class Aves; order Rheiformes; family Rheidae; genus Rhea; species Rhea americana. The sequence goes on from NW_028186446.1 coordinate 6,515,985, forward strand.
ACCAGACCTACAAAGATTATGAGATTCAATGAAGTCATATTCTGACAGTGTCGGTAAGGTCATRTTGGTTTTCATCTTCAACAGCCAAATTGGACAGCTTTTCATCTCCTTTGCCCAACAGGATGGTAACACAGTGAGAACCTGCCGGTAGCAATTTGCAGTCCTTATCGTTTAAATTGCACTTAACATTAAAATTGGTTTAAATGTATTGCTATGATTTACTGATCTGTTACTATCAAAATGACATTTAGAAGTGCTGAATTTCTGGAGTAAGTTGATCTACACCACCTTTCTTTTTCTTTCTGTTCAATATAAACTCATATGTCACTCAAACAGGACTGGCCAAAATCTTCTCGCAGATGGTTTTTGCAGTGGAAGATGCTGATGAAATGAAAACATTCATGAGAATTTGCAATTTAAATAACTTCCTATCTTCAAAATGGTTGGAATAAAATCTTTTGATGTGGTCAACACTCTCAAATATTAATAGCTTGATGTTATTTCAAACCATTTTTGCAACTGAAATGTATTTTATGAGTTGCTTATTTAAATAATTTTATTTGAATTTAAGCATAAAAATAAAATTTCAAAGCAAAAATAGAAGATAGCATTTGTCTTTGAAATGAAATATTTCTGGAAAAATCCATCTTAAAAATTTTAAAATCTCAACATTTAATATTACTTTGATTTTTTTCCCAAAAATTGTCATTTAGCGTGAAGCCAGAACTTCAACTTCCAGTGACTTTTCAAAAATATGCTACTATGCTACAACCTTTTTCATTAAACCTGATTTATATATATATATAACATTTTACCAACAAATGGACAATAAATACAAAAACAGTAAAGAGTGATTAATTTATTTTGAAACTTCTGAAATTACAACTAAACTTTATTTACTAAGGAGAAAATGCCTCAAGTTTTCCTTGTAGCAGAGGAGAACATGATGCTTGAATTCCTTTTTGTGGCAGGCAGGCTTCTTGCAGTCTTCCTTTTACCCAGCCAGTGACCCCTGCTGCAAGGGAGCAGGACAGTAGCTCTGCTTACTCACTATCGTACTTTCTCTGGGGGAAAAATGAGATCAGACACACAGCACTGTTGCGTTTATTGGTTATGTGAGACAAGATCAGGACATATAGTACCATAACTTTTAACTAGTTGTGTAAATCTTGTAATGGGTGGTGGTTCTGCATGCAAATAGATGCAAACTCATAAGTAGGTTTTGAAACATTTTTTTTTTATCTTAGAAATTTTCAACTGTAAACAAAATGCGCTTGAAACCTTAAAGCTTTTATTTCTTGAATATGTTACAGTTACTTACTAGTTTCTAAAGGACTGATTCTCCTGTCTTAACTCAGATAATTGTATTCAGAGCAAAGCTGTTGAAGCATCCAAGTATGGATTGCCCCCATGAGCAAGGATTGTAGCATTCAGCCTTTAGAAATTAGCACATTTCTGGTTRTAAGTTTTTTGTGCTGTTGAAACGTAAAGATAAACCTTTCTCAGAAAGAATGAAATATACTTGCCTGAACAGATCTATATTGTTTTAGCGTGAATTCAATAGCTGTGAATAATAATATTCATTCTTACTGGAATTGCTAGACACAGTACATGCTTCATAAGGCCTGTTGTGGTATCAAAGGTGATTTAAATAGCATTACCCGGTAGCTGATAACCTCATGGGTAAGATTAGGCACTGTTAAACCTTCAACCGATATCTAAAATGCACTTTCTTTTTATGCCCTGTTTTCTGTATTAGAAATGGCAAAGGAAACACATTGTCATGCTCACTTCCTTTAAGATTACTTTTCCACAAGGTTAAAGGATGTTTACACAAATGCAAATAAAGATGTAACTATTGCAGCATTCACCTAGGAGATAGTTCATTGCATTGAATGAGAATTCAAAAGACTGATACTTATACATATGCCTAAAATAGGGGGAGTAAATGTAATTTTTTTWAAGAAAATACTCCTAGAAAATAGAATGACAACTTTATTCGGATCAGGAAAGTACTATAGCATAGGTAAAGCATTTGCAACCTGTGAGATCAAACTCTACCTTCAAATGTCTGTTTGTTTGTGGCTGATGATGAAGCTAATGCAAACTCATTGATGCTTTCCAAAGACAGAGTCTGGACTATTGCATTTCAAACAAGCACAATGCATTGCAGCACTACCAAAACAACAAGCAAGAAGCTTAACGTCTTAAAGCAATATTTTCTGGTTAATCTTCCTTTTCCTTCTGGAAAGCAAAATAATTGGTATTTTCAATATGTTGTGTTTTACTAGCCACCCTATCCCTMGTTTTTCTTTATTATGCCAGCCCTTAATAAACATCACATAGCTAGATACTMCAGGATACAAAGTACAGTATTCTTCATCTGAAGTACCTGGAATACACAGGAATTTTTGAATACAGAGCAACAGAGCCCTGTTCATGAGCCTGAGTCCTGCATATTTCTGACTCTTACAGAAAAGAAGACTCTTACATCTCAGTACTAAAGGAGATAGAGGAAATTCTGAATTTAACAATGATGATGAAAAGTTTTGATTTTTTAAGCTTTTGGGCACTTCATGAAACAGGAAGTGATTTGGAAGAGAAAAACATTGGTCAYTAAAGTCCACCACAACTGTTAGTTTCAAATTAATATGCCTATACTCACAAAGAAATAAATTAGGCCCATTGATTTAGCTTTGGTTTGCAGATCCTTACATTGTATTCCAGTCTGACATTTCCAGGTTTTAAAATTCCCATCCTAATGTGGCAACATTTTTCTATATCTTTAAATTATCACAAGGAAGAGAAAACTATTTCCCATCCAGCTTACTCTCAAACCTTCATGAGTAATCACAAGAGGTTTGTCTCAGTATAACGTAATGCTGAGCCAGAGTAACAGCTCCCATGCCAATTCTCATCTTGCTGGCTGCACAGATGGAGTGAAAGGACTTCCCTGTGGGCTTTTGGCAGCTAACATAATCAGATCACCTAACGGCTGTTCTAATTTTTTTATAAAAGGCTGTTCTTTTCTGCTAAGTGTACTCTCCCACTCTGAATTCCGCTGATTATTTCTTAACGAATAATCAGTGACTATCATTTCCACCTTTTCAATGATATATATTAAATATTACAGCAATAAAGTGGGTAGCATCGCCTCTAGTTATGACTACCTACTTTCTGTTACAAGATCTTATTTTCATTTATTTGGAGACAAAGAATCAGACAGAGAAACAAGGCAACAAAAGATGCATTTTTTCCTAATTTAACAGCAGGAACAAATGCAAAATAAATACATAGCAGAAAGCTATGGATCTGACAAGGGCCAGATCTGCAGCTGACGAAAAACACTGTGTTTCAAAGGGGCTATGCTGATTTATGCCAGCTGAAAACTTGGCCTGGCTCAAAAGACTGGATAATCAAAGATGTCAGTCTGCTTTGGAAACTAGTTCCTTAAATGGCAGCTCATGTAATCTAGGGGGACTTAGAAGAGCTTTCATTCAAATCCCTCATCTGTATAGTCTCTTACTACTTGACAAATAATCACTGCAGATACGCTTTTCACTTCATTTTCAGCTCATCTCAAAAGGAAAGCATCTACCATTTCTTCCAATGTGCAGAAGGAACAGAAAATATTCTTTGAGTCCAAAAAGATAAACAAAACAAGCTGACAAAATGATGCTGAAATAAAAGCCTGTTTCTTTCATACGTTTTATTTATATTAAAGTAATGGGAAGCAATAACTTCCAATGAACAATAATGTTTCAAAGCTTTATTCACCACTGTATCAATCCAGCCACAAGTCAGTATATTTCCACTAATTTTACTGGAAATATACATCACCATAAAGGTAGAGTAACACACTSTTTATCACCTGCCATGTCTCTTTTTTATATGCCTGCTGTGTTTCCATAGATATTACGAATGCATTTGTTTTGTTACATACATATAGGAGCAGCTATTTACTGTGCCCTTGTGTGGGGCTGTGCATGTGCCCAAGTATATATGCACTCTTTGTGTATACACACACTGCAGCAGGCTCACTGTGAGCACTGGCTCTTATCAGATAATTGCTGAACTGCAAACTGCTTCCCATGTCATATTTTAGCAGGTTGCCAAGGATATTTAACATGCTCTGAAACTGCTTGTTTTCAGTTCCACATTGTAAGTCTATAATGCAGCCATTTTTATACTTAATGCTTTGTATTATGTGTTGCAAATAAGTATTTAATTTGCACTTCAGTTGAAAGGCATTCATTGTACAGTAAGAATCAATTGACTGCTACAAGTACCCTTTTTATGATTTAATCCATTCACAAGAAAATTCAGTTGCTAGCATAATATCCTCAAAATTGGATCAACAATACATGTAAAATTAATATATAATTGCCAATGAAATATGGGAATCTAAGTGACATGAAACAAGATATATAGARAAAACTAGCTATTAATTAGCATATTTCCTTAATATCAGAAAGTATGTAAATTAATTTAGTCTTTCATTAATTAATTCAGATCAGATTTACTTGTTTGGTTTAGTTATATGGCAACCAAATGGCTAAAGAAGGCCTTTAGCTTTACAGAGTGAGGAACAGAAGCATAGTTATACCCACACTATTTATGCATCTCAACTCAGTAYTACTAAATTGTGATTGATATTGCCATCTGCTAAAAAACCCACACAAATAGCACAGCACATTTGCTTTCAAAAATTGCAAGATTTCTACAGAAAGTCACGAAATGTAGTGATACAGCTAAGCAAACATTTAGAACAATTATTAGTAATACTCGTCCAGTTAGAGGTTTAGCTTCAATGATGCTTCACAGCCAAGAGGAGAGTAGAGGAGGGTTACATAAAGTATTAAAAGGAAGGTAAGGGACACTGAAAGCACAGTAAACTTACCCTCCAAGCCTCTCCCGATCACCTGCCTTCAACAGGTATGATGCAAATTTGCATGGTAAATGGTAATAGTCCATAGTTGCTGAAGCTGAAAACAGGACAAAGCTTGAGAGAATACTGTTTATTAAAACAGCGTTAACAAAACTGTATAGTTATTTGTTTTATTTATGTCAGCACATCAGTTAGGATGAAGGTCCTAGGGTCAGGCTGCCCTTGACAAAGTAATTAGCATGATGCCTGACAGAGGCTCAGAAAGCAAACAAACAGGCATGCTCTGCTCAGGAACATACGTTTCCACTTTCTCACACATAAAGCTTATCCTCCCAGAGTGAAAATCCATTCCTGTGCCATCTTTGCACCTTAGCTTTTCTTTGGCATCAACTCAAATATAGAAGGTTCGTAGGGTGCCATAAAGGCCAACGTTCGCACACTGCTTCCTTTGCCAATCCCTAGGACAAAATTCAAAACAGAGTTTTCAAATCTGCAATTTTGCAGCCCACAAAGGATGTTATACAGGAAAACTGAATTCCTCAGTGTCCTTTCCGAAAGCAAAAAGTGCAGATTTAAAAGGAATATGTTTCTCCCTTTTAGACACCGAGGGAAAAATAACTCTAGGCACCAGGACAAGCTGGG